>NC_056741.1:1401239568-1401302068 GCF_019279795.1 Protopterus annectens | reverse complement strand
CATAATAAACTAAATAAATATACGGCAATACTATGAAACAGTCAATGGTAAAATCCCAGATGATAAAGATAAACAACTAATACATCTCTAAAACTAACATCTTTATCACTATGCTGGCAACTTTTCACATGGCAATTTATACATAGAGCATACTTAACACCACACAAATTAGAGCTAATATGTAATAAAGGAAATAAATGTTGATGTAAATCAGTCTGTAGCCAATTGGCAACATGTTCTATGAATGCCATTTAAACAATATTGGGAAAGTATTGATTTGTTACAGGCACTTTTCAGTGATAATTTTCAGCTTATAAAATCTCTAGTTTTGTTGAATAAATGTGCCTTGTGTTCCAAGGCAAAAATGTAATTTTGTGGACTCTCCTTGTTATTGCAAGGAATAATATTTCACAGAACTGGAAAGCTGTAACTCCTCCCAATTTTAAGCATTTCAAGAACATGGTTTTATCAGTCTAGCGGTTGGAATTGAAAACATTTAAGAACAGAGCAACCTACTTTAGCATTGCATGGCAGAATGTAAATCAAGTGCTGGAAACAGACTGTAATAAAGTATAATCTAATTCAAAGACACGTCCAAGAAAACAAAGTTTTTTTTCAAGTACAGACATCCTATGTAAATAGTTGGTTTTATGTTTGTTGTTGGAAATGTTTATTCACTTTAAGCTTTGATCATGTAATTATTTCTTTGATATACATACTGTGTATATATGTTTTTGTGAATCCATAAACGTTTCAGTAAAAAAATGTATAAAGAAAACAGATTTTTGAAAGGCATAAAAAATAAACATGGACATGTAAGAGAGATCTCATATACTGCAGTATTTATGCAAAAGAGAAAGCCAAAGTAATCAATATAAAAAAGCAGCTCAAAAGATGTTTGAAGAGAATTACAGGCAAAGGTAAGATCAGATAGGGGGAACACAACCCAGAAGATTAGTAAAGTTGAAGTTAAACAAGTAGAAGCTAAATTTAAGGAATACTTGCAAAGTGAAGGATTTAGTGTAAAAAGCCTAACACAGGATGTTCTTCGTGTTTCACTGTTGCAGTCATAACTGTAGGGTGATCCTGCCGGCAGGCAGCCCGAGGTCAGCCAGAATTCCAAAGTCTGGGTCCGGCGTCGGCTGTGCCAGCAAGTACCCTGACGTCAGAACGCAGAGGTATAAAGCTGACAGCCGACGCCATCTTCTCCAGTCTTTCTTGCCGTGCGGTGGAAAGCAGCTCGCAAGTTGTTGGGTGGCGGATTCCCGGACAACGTGCTTTGCTTGTCGTCGGTCCGAAGACTTCTTCTCTTCTCAAGCTAAGTACCCCATTGGGGAAACTTTTTTCTTGCTCCTCCGATGTCAGAAAAAGTTAATAATTGTATATCGTGTGGAAAACAAATACCTCAAAGATTTCCACTCTTACTGTCTTCCTTGCTTAGGCCCTGACCACGACGTTTCTTGCAGTCTGTTTTGTGCCAGGTTTAATTCTCGTACTATTAAGCGTAGGTACGATTGGGCCTTGAATTATTTCGGTAGACGGTTCAATTATAGGATGTCGTTGGATACTTTACCGACAACCGGAATTCACAAAAAGCGCAAGGACAAGGATAGGCCTCCGAGGTCCAAACAGGATTCTATGCAGCCGGAGCCAGCTTCGGGTTCGGCGGTAGTCAGTGAGGCGCTTTTGCAGCCCCTGTCGTCAGCCACTTCGGAACCGATGGCCGACACGGACTCCCATGGGGAGCCAACTAGGCCCAGTATTTTATCTGCTGCAGGACCTTCGGACATCGTTCCTTCAGATGGGTCCGGAACCGCTGTGCAGGTACCGGCTTCTGAAGGGGTTTTCAGGCCTTCTCATATCACTATTACTACAAAGACAAAGGCAAAGTCAAAGACTCCTGTTAAGCCAAGGATTTCTTCTCAAGCTTCTTCGGATTCAGCTCCCCAGACCCAAAAGCAATTAAGAATGGCTGAAGATTTTCTTACTATGATTAGGGGTTCTCACCCCCCTCCTGAAAAAAGGCCTAGACGGGATATTCCTTATGATTCCTCTGATCAGGCTTCTGTCTCTTCAGTCTCTTCCTCTGAACAGGATTACTCTTTTCCTCCTTATGAGGATTCTGATGCAGAAGACTCTATTCCCTCTGCTTCTCCCCCTGAAGATTTTTCTTTTGGGGAAACCTTGCATGAGATGAGAGAGCATTTTCAATGGGAAGGTCAGGATTATTCCTCTTTCAAGAAGAGACTTAGGGAATTTCTCCTTCTCCCACAACACAGACCTTTGGCTATTCCTCCTGTTCTTGATATTGTGGATGATGCTTTCTCTGAAGCTAACCTGAATCCTGACTCTTATCCGCCTGCTCCTTCTAAGCCAGATAGATTTTATAGAGTCCCTGATTCCCATCAATTTTTGTTCAAGAACCCTTCTGCAGATCCTGAAACTATTTCTCAGGGTTCCAAGGCTGCTAAGGCCGCTGCAGCTAAAAATCCTATTCCCTCTGAAAAGGATTCTCGTGACTTGGACAGATGGGGCAAAAAGGTGTATACTTCTGCTACTCTTTCTATTAGAGCTTTAAATTGCCAGATTCATATGTTCAAGTATTAGCAATTTCTTTTGTCTGTTTTAAAACAAAAACTTTCTACCTTTCCTGCATGTGCAAAGGACAAGGAATTACAGGATGTATTGCATGCAACTGAACAAGTTAGCAAACATAGTTTACATTGTGGTTTTGATGCCTTGGAGGCTTCTTGTAGGGCCGCAGCCTCTGGTACTGTTATCAGGAGACATGCTTGGCTTCGAGAGCAGAATTTGCCTGAGCAAGTTAAGGCTAAATTGTTAGATGCCCCTGTTCAGCATGATGTTCTGTTTGGATCTAAAGCTGAGGAGGTTATTAAAAAGATGGAGGATAAGGCGTAATCTATGCAGACTGTTAAAGATTTCTTACAAGTTCAGCCTCCTAGATTTACTAGAAATTGGCCCTCCAAAAATTGGTACTTTCCCACGTCTGACAGGCCTCAAAGGGGAAGATATAGACGCTCCAGAGGTCAGGCTCAGGCCGCTTACAGGTCCAGACAATGGACTGCTTCATCCCCTAGAAGGGGAGAAGACGGATCTCAATCACAAAGGAAGCAGACCCAATGACTCTCTCTGTTGGGCTACAGGTCCTCTTTGCCTGGAAGCCCCTCTCTGAGGAAAACTTTCTCTTTTCTACCAAAATTGGATTCATATTACCCAAGACAAATGGGTTTTGGACGTGATTTTAAGAGGTTACAAATTCCACTTTCACACTCTGCCAAGGTCTATTGGTTGGCCGGATCTGCCAAAACATCAATGGTCAGAGGCCTTAAATCAAGTGGACGCTCTAGTGGCCATGAGAGCCATAGAACCTGTTCCACTTTCACAGATGGGAAAAGGTTTTTACTCAAGACTATTTCTGGTCCCAAGAAAACAAAACTCATGGAGACCTATTCTGGACCTTTCAGTATTAAACACCTTTCTGGAAATTCCAAAATTCAAGATGCTTACTCTACAACAACTTCTTCCAATGCTCTCCCAGGATGCTTGGATGGTGACTTTGGACTTAAAGGAAGCCTACCTACACATTCCAATCAGGCAGGAACGCAGAAAATACCTCAGATTCAAGGCAGGTTCGAGGCACTTTCAATTCTCTGTACTGCCCTTTGGTTTATCTACTGTGCCCAGAGTCTTTACCAAGTGTCTGGCTCCAGTAATAGCTTATTGCAGACTCCAGGGGATTCAACTTTACCCCTATCTGGACGACTGCCTTATTCAGGCGGACAGCAAAGACCTTTTACTTCAACATCTGGATTTTGTTCAACGTCTTCTCCTACTACTAGGATTTTCAGTGAACACAAAAAAGTCACATTTGATCCCTTCTCAGCAAATGATTATTTTGGGAGCTCTTCTAAACACAAGCTTGCAAAGGGCCTTCCTCACTCCAGAAAAACAATTACAGCTGGCCTCAATTTTCAAAACCTTGGCAACTTTACCTCGGCTCACTGCAAGGAAATTCCTGCAGGCTTTGGGCTACATGGCTTCTTGCATCCTGTTGAGTCCAAATGCAAGGCTTCATATGAGAAAACTTCAATGGTACCTAAAGAGTGTATGGTCTCAGCATTACCACAGTCTAGACCCAATGATTCCACTGATTCCCTGCCTCCAAAAGGAGCTCCTTTGGTGGCCCAGGGCTTGTGCTTTGAACGAAGGGAATCCCTTCCGTCTGCCTCGACCTTCTCAGATCATAACCACGGACGCTTTGGATTATGCTTGGGGAGCTCATTTTCTAGACATTGGCCAGCCGGGCTCTTGGACAAAAAGCAACTACTCTGGAAATGTTGGCAGTCCAAAATGCTCTTCTAGCATTCCAGACTCTTTTGAAACCAGGACCTCTTCTGATTCGTACAGACAATACCACAGTCATGTGGTACATAAACAAGCAAGGGGGCTCTCACTCTTACCCCCTTTGCAGACTAGCCATGAATTTATGGGACACAGCTCTAAACCTGAATCTGCATCTTCAAGCTCAGTTCATTCCAGGAAATCAGAACCACTTAGCAGACAGCCTAAGCAGAAATCTTTTGGATCCTCACGAATGGATGTTTGACCCCAACTTATTCAGCAGAATAACTGCAGTTTGGGGTTGTCCTCAGATCTGTTTGCATCCCATCTCAATCAGTTGCCTCCCTTTTGCACCAGGTCCTTACACATAACAGCTTGGAAAGTGGATGCCCTGTCATTCAGCTGGAGGAATCTTTCTGGATATGCCTTCCCTCCTCTTCCTCTTATGCCTCGGGTGTTACTGAAAATAAAACAGGACAAACCCAAGACTATCATTTTGATAGCTCCAAATTGGCCTCGGCAGTTTTGGTATCCAACTTTAAAACACCTATTCTTGGAACCTCCTTGGATTCTTCCTCTGATCCCTTCTCTTCTGTCCCAGCATCAGGGTCAGATGCAACACTCTCAAATCAAGACTCTTTGCCTAGCAGCTTGGCTCTTCAAGGGCCTTTGATTCCTTCTCTTCCCAAACAAGTTTTGGATGTTCTTTTAGGAGCTAGGCGGCCTAGCACTAGAAAATCTTATGCTTCAAAATGGAAAAGATTTTGTATTTGGATGCAGGATCAAGGTTTTGATCCTCTCTTGCCTAATATTTCCTCCATTTTACTTTACCTGTCAGACCTTCTGCTTAAAGGCCTTTCCTTTTCCTCCATCAAAATTCATGCTTCTGCTATCTCGGCTCATTTTAATACTGATCCTCCCATTTTTTCTCACCAGCTGGTGAGACGATTTTTGAGAGGAGCTAAGAATTTAAGACCTCCCAGAACTCCTCCTGTTCCTGCTTGGGATCTTAATTATGTTTTGGAGAAACTTACTTTGCCTCCTTTTGAGCCTGCTGCGGCTTCGGATATCAAGTTCTTATCCTGGAAGACCGCTATCTTAATGGCATTGACTTCTGCCAGAAGGGTTTCAGAGTTGCAAGCTCTCATGGCTGTGGAACCATACATTATCTTCCACCAAGACAGAGTTTCCTTGAGGACAAATCCTACATTTATGCCAAAGGTGATTTCTAAAGTGGCTCTAAATCAGACTATTCACCTTCCTACCTTCTTTCCAAATCCTCAAAATAAAGGGGAAAGGATCTTGCATTCATTGGACGTACACAGGCAACTACGATTTTACCTGGACAAGACTAAAGATTTCAGAAAATCTGATCAATTGCTTATCTCTTATGCCTCCAGTTCTCTAGGTAAGGCCATTTCTAAACAAACTATTTCCAAATGGATTGCTCATGGAATAAGGTTTTGTTACTCCCACTATGGGAAACGGATTCCAGGTACTGTTAGAAGTCATTCTACTAGAGCAGCTGCCACTTCAGCATCTTTTCTCAGAGGAGTTCCTACCAAGGACATTTTGGAAGCTGCCACTTGGAGTTCAGTGCATACTTTCTCTAAGCACTATAATCTCCCTTTGTATTCTAAGTCTAGGGCAGGCTTTGCCTCTGCTGTTTTGCAGGGTCTTCTAGCTGCCCCTTCTGCATAACCTCCTCCCTCATTCACAGCTTTGGGATTCTACCCTACAGTTATGACTGCAACAGTGAAACACGAAGAACATAGTACAGTTGTGTACACCTACCATAAATGTAGATGTTAGAGTGTCTTCACTGTTGCAGTCGGTGTTTCCCTCCCACCAGTCCCCTCTTATTTTTGCTTGTCTTTTCTTCCACCACTTTTGTGGTGTATTTGTGTTCCTTTTTAGACACCTTTTGGTTTGTTTTTTGGGGGCTTCTGACATCTGGGGCAAGAAAGGCTGGAGAAGATGGCATCGGCTGTCAGCTTTATACCTCTGCGTTCTGACGTCAGGTACTTGCTGGTACAGCTGATGCTGGACCCAGACTTTGGAATTCTGGCCGACCTCGGGCTGCCTGCCGGCAGGATCACCCTACAGTTATGACTGCAGCAGTGAAGACACTCAAACATCTACATTTATGGTAGGTGTACACAACTGTACTTTATATCATAGTGTGATGGAACAGTGAATCTCCAAAGTAAGGAGAGAAACTGGGAGACATTGGAAGAAGATGTAAGGTAATGGCAGATATGGTGCAATATCTATGCATAGGATAAAGCAAAACAAATCAATACCAAAAAGTGGCACCAAAGAGATTTGCAGAGAAATACAGGCTAACTCATCTGGCTGTGGAAAATTTTACAGTACAAAAATAAGAAAACAAAGGGGAAAAGTAGAAGTGGATTAGTAATGGAAAATGTAAAGAAATAGAAACTGAAATTATGGATTACCATGTGAAGTGAAGGATTCAGTGAAGGAAATCCTACTGTGGCAATGTTAATAGGGCCATAGGATGTTACTAGGCTAATGGCTCTAGGGCCTTTACAAGTCTAGTCATGTTTTCCCCATGTTCCCAAATTGAGCTTGGTTAGATGGTCATTATTCGAATACAAAGTCTATGATCAGCGCTGACTATCCCTGTCCATAAGGGACCTAGATTCTACCTCTGTGTTAATTTGCAGTATCCCATCCAGTTGTCTAGGCTGCTGTTGAGTAGGGTCAGTGAGGAGGTATGCTTCACGTGAATTTGGAGTTTATTCCAGGTGAGCGGCAATCTCTGAGATATAGCTATCTCTCTGGCATGTTCTGTTAATATCACAGGCTAGGCTGAGATCCCTGGATTGAGTGACTAAAGATACAGAACACAGTGCTAGGGCTTTCTGTGATACTATAACTGTGACTCAAATCATCCAAATAGAGGCTCATGGCCTGATGGAGACTGGGGAGGAGTGTGTGGCATTGACTTAAATCTCTTCCATACTGGGGAAGGGTAGAAATCTTCATTGCAACATTGTTTGATCTCACAGAAAAATACAGAGAGGTAGTATGTGGAGAGTCAGCCAGGGACACATGCTCAACTCCTCCCAAGCTGCTTCATCGGTAGCTTTCTGATGGGACACTGCATTCTAAGAATGGTAAGCATGGAAGCATGCACATCTACCAGATGAGAGGTCATTGTAGGGCCTTCACTCATGAGCATACAAGTCAGCTGTTAAGGGAAGAATGGTTAGGGATCATAGGTTACTAGGCTATTGACCCTGAGGCCCTTACAAGCCTAGCCAAGAATCTGGCCCATGTTCTGACAAGTCAGCACCCAATGCCCGTGTCCAGCAGGGACACAGATGGAACCCAGGGGTGTATTCTCTGTTCCCCCTGCAGTTATCCAGGTTGTGCTTAAAAAGGGTTAATGAGATACTGTGCTTGACATGGAGAGGGAGTCTATTCCACGGAAGGGGGAGTCTCAAATAACAAATGTCCCACCAACAAGTCCTATTGATGTCACAGACAAGGTTGAGGTTGCACATGTAGGTTACTTGAGTGGAGCTTGACTTACCGATATGCAGCAGTCCCATCAAGGTGGGGTCCGAGATTGCTTTGTATGCCAGAGGTCACCTCTGAGGAGTCTGTGCATGAGACAGAGGGATAGGGATTTTAGCCTATCTGTGTAGGGTAGATGTTTGAGGCCCTGGATCCTCTTAGTGAGGAACCTCTGTGGTCTCTCCAGCTGCTGCATGTTCTTTGAGGTACATGTCGAAGGGGCATTGAACTCAAAGGGTCTTATAAGGAAAGAATACAGGGATGTTATGACATCCTTGTGCCTGGACGAGATACCCTTAATGAGGCGGGCCATGTAAAACTACGAAAGCTTTCCATAGAACGGAAGCAACATGGTGGTTGTCAGGTTATCAACCTGGGTGCCCATGTCCCTCAAGACTGACTGCATGCTTAAGGCCTTGTTGTTAATGTGATAATTTGTGGGGATATCACTCTCCCCTAAGGGGATGATGATGCATTTTTTGGAATTCAGTTTGAGGACATATTTCTAGCACCAGTCATCTGTTTGGGTGAGACCCTCTTGGAGGATGCCCACATCACTAGATGGCACCCAGCTTGCAGTCCTCTGCAAACTTGGTTAGGCATAGCCCTCTGGTTTTGGCCTGCACCTCAGAAAAGTATATCCCTAACAGAGGCCCAAGACTGATCCCTAGGGTACACCACTCGTTATGGGTCTACTGTTTTGAAGCGACTTACCCTGTTTTGACTAGGTGGGTTCTGTTAGTGAGCCAGTTTGCTAACCGTCTGGCTGTTACCTATCTGGTAGCATACAGATTGATGCCTAGTTGAGAGAGTTGATCTATTATACCTGAGTGGGGAGTAGTATCAAAGGCTTTGGCCAGGTCAGGATAGGCATTGTGCGCAGTCTTCCCCTCATCCATGGCTTTGGTGACTGTCTCAAAGAAGTTGACCAAATTTAACAGGCATAACCTCCCCTTGACGAAGCCATACTGTTTGGGATCATGTGTTTGGAGGTTGCTAATGTCCGTGTTAATGAGGTCCGTGATTAATTTCATGGCCTTGCAGATCAGGCTAGTTAGGCTGATGGGTCTAAAATTACCTTGATTGGTGGGCACTCCACCTTTGTGCAGAGGTATGACAGTGGCTGTCCTCCACTCAGCTGGGATGAAGCTGGTACAAAGGCTTTGGTTAAACAGGGTACCTGATGGTGCTGCAAGTTCCTGCCTGAGTTCATGTAGGATGCAGCCTGAGATGTTATTGGGTCCCATGTAGGCTGTATTTTGGTGATGTTGAAGATGGTTAACCCACCCAATGAGCAGTAGCAAACCATGCCCAAACCCTGCCTGTTACGGCAGTCAGTACACCTGCCACCTTTTGATTTGATAGCTGTTGAACTTTTTCCTTGTAAGAATAACAAATATAGAACCTTGCAAGGTTATTCCTTTTCCTCTCAATGCACCTGTTCAGTGTCTTGCAGATGCAGTTTCTTATGCATCCTGTGTGATTTGCCTGTCATGAGATGCACCTGTCTTACTCCACAGCCAAAGTATCACTCTGATTACTGGGGCAGAGTGCAGTCTGTCTGTATAGTAGTCTGGATGAAAGGTAATCAGCTACATGTACATGACACTTTAGTACTGAGTGCTGGACAGGATAGACTGAATTAATAAAGTTAAAGTCAAATATACTCAGATGAGTTTCCAGTTACCATTGCTACTTGCTGGATTAAAAAATTTGAACATGTTCGTGTTTCTCTGTTGCAGTCATTACTCTTGAGTTATCCTGCTGGCAGGTTACCCTCAGTCGGCCAGAATTGCAAAGTCTAGGTCCGGCATCGGTTGCTGTTGCCTCTTCCCTGACGTCAGTGTGCCAGGAGTATAAAAGATGCAGCAGACGCCATTTTCTTCAGTCTTTCTTGCCGCACGGTGCCTGAAGCAAAAGCAGTTTGCAAGTGCCGGTCGGCCGACTCCTGAGATTTTCAAATCCGAATTTCAGAACCAAAGTCTTCATTAAAGCTAAGTACCCCGTTGGGGAAACTTTCTTCTTGCTCCAAACCAATGTCAGAAAAAGTTAATTGTATTTCTTGTGGGAAGCAAATACCTCAAGGATTTTCACTCTTACTGTATTCCTTGCCTAGGCCCTGATCACAACGTTGCTAGCTGTCGGTTTTGTTAGATTTAACCAATGCACTATTAAGCATCTGTTCGATTTTGCATTTTATTACCTTGGCCGAAGGTTTAATTATATAATGCCCTTGGAACAGCCGGCGACCCTAGTTTACAAAAAAACGCAAGGACAAGGATAGGCATCCGAGGTCCAAAACAGACTACGAGGCCTCCGCTAGGCCAGTCGCCGGTTCTCAGTGAGGCACTTTCGCAGCCCCTGGTGCCCGCTACCTCAGAGCCACAGGCCGCTCCAGACTCCCACGTGGAGCCGACTGGGCCTTCAGATACTCAAGGTATTGGACACTTGGAAGTCATTCCGTCAGATGGGTCCGGAGCTGCTCAGCAGGCATCGGCTTTTGAGGGTGTCTTCAGACCTACACAACTATATATTAAGCCATCTACAGCTTCAAAGAGTAAAGCAGCTCTAAAGACAAAGAAACAAGTACAGCATTCTCCTACTTGGACTTCCATGCCTAAAAAACAGATGCTCAAAATGGCCGAAGACCTAATTACTTAGATCATGGGTTCCCATCCCCCTCCTGATAAGAGGCCTAGGCAAGAGACAGAGTATGATTCTTCTTATCAGGTTTCAATTTCCTTCGATTCATCTTCTGAACAGGATTATTCCATGCTTCTCTGAGGATTCTGATGCTGAAGAATCCATTCCTTCAGCCTCTCCTGAGGATTATACTTTTGGGGAAACCCTACATACCATGAAGGAGCATTTCCACTGGGAGAGCCAAGGTTATTCTGAATCTAAGAAAAGGCTCAGACTTGTTGCTACTTCCTCAGCACAGACCCCTTGCTATTCCACCTATTCTAGACATTGTAGATGTATTTTCAGAGTCCGGTCTGTCCCCTGACTCTCTACCCCCTGCACCTGCTAAGCCAGACAGATTATACAGGGTCCCGGATTCTCATAAATTCCTGTATAAAAACCCTGCTGCTGACCCAGGAACTATATCTCAGGGTCCCAAAGGGGTTAAAGCTTCCACTGCAAAAAACCCTGTCCCCTCTGATAGGGATTCTAGGGCTCTAGACAGATGGGGGAAAAGTTTACACTTTTGCTACCTTGGCTGTAAGGGCTTTAAATTGCCAGTTTCATATGCTTAAATATCAGCAGTATTTAATGTCACTGTTTAAACAAATTGTTGACAAATGCTGAATGTTCAGAGAACAAGGAAATGCAGGATATTCATCGTGTTACCCTGCTGCAGTCATCACACTTGGGTTATCCTGTTGTCAGGCGGTCCCGCAGTCGGCCGGATTTCCAAAGTCTTGGTTCGACGTCGGTTGCTGTCGCCTCATCCCGGACGTCAGTGTGCCAGGGGTACATATATTGCAACCGACGCCATTTTCTTCAGTTTTTCTTGCCGCGCGGTGCCCGAAGCAGAAGCAGTTCGCAAGTGCCGGTTGGCAGACTCCTGAGATTTTCGAATTCAAATTTCAGACCGAAGTCTTCTATAAAGCTAAGTACCCCGTTGGGGAAACTTTTCTTGCCTCAGACCGATGTCAGAAAAAGTTAACAATTGTATTTCTTGTGGGAAGCAAATACCTCATAAGGATTTTCATTCTTATTGCATACCTAGCCTAGGCCCTTATCACGACGTCACTTGTCGTTTTTGTGCTAGATTTAATAAACGTACTATTAAAAGACTATTTGATTTTGCACGCCACTTTTTTGGTAGAAAATTTAACTATAACATGCCGTCGGAGCTACCGACTACTGGCGTGCACAAAAAGCACAGGGACAAGGACAGACAGCCCAGGCCTAAGCCCGATTCCGAGGCCTCGGTTGATCCGGTCTCCGCTTCTCCGGTTATTAGTGAGGCTCTGACGCAGCCTCTGACTACCGCAGTTCTGGAACCCGTGACTGCTACTGATATTTTGATGGAATGTACTAGGCCGACGCAGCCTTTTACTTCAGGCCCTTCCGACGATTTACCCTCCAAGGACGATTTACCCTCCAAGGACGTCTGTACTTCTGAAGCGCCATCTGTTTCTGAAGGCGTTTTCAGACAGACTCTTACAGTCAAAACGTTTTCCAAGTCGAAGACTACTCCTAAATCGAAAAAGGCTTCACTTCAGTCTCCTGTTCAAGGCCCTATGCCTAAGAAACAGATGCTCAAAATGGCTGAAGATTTGATTTCTCTTATCAGGGGTTCACAGCCTCCTCCTGACAAAAGGCCTAGACAAGAGGAAGATTCTGCTTCCTCTGAACAACTGTCTATTTCTTTGGATTCCTCTGAGGACCAAGACTATTCCTTCTCTCCTTATGAAGATTCTGATGCTGAGGAATCTATTCCCTCAGCTTCTCCTCCAGAAGATTACTCTTGGGGAAACTTTACACACTGAGGGAACATATTCACCGGGAAGGTCAGGATTACTCTGATTCCAAGAAAAGGCTGAGAGAGTTTCTTTTACTCCTCCAACACAGACCTCTAGCCATCCCTCCTGTTTTGGACATTGTGGATGATGTCTACTTAGAGTCCAGTTTCAACCCTGACTCTCTACCTCCTGCCCCGGCCAAGCCTGACAGATACTACAGAGTGCCTGATTCCCACAAATTCCTTTACAAAAGCCCAGTAGCTGACCCAGAGACCATCTTCCAGGGTCCCAAGGGGGCGAAGGCTTCCATGGGTAAAAATCCAGTACCTACTGAAAGGGATTCAAGAGCACTAGACAGATGGGGGAAAAAGATTTACACCTCAGCCACTTTAGCTATGAGAGCACTAAACTGTCAATTTCATATGCTTAAGTATCAGCAATTTCTGATCTCTGTTAAAACAAAAGATGACCACCTTACCTCAACAATCTGAAATGAAAGAAGTACAGGATTTGTTGTACGCCACCGAGCAGGTGGGCAAACATACCTTACAATGTGGGTTTGATTCTTTAGAGGCCTCCTGCAGAGCAGCTGTCACTATCAGTTATACGTAGGCATGCCTGGTTAAAAGAACAAAGTCTGCCTGATCATGTTAAAGCAAAACTATTAGATGCTCCCTTACAGCAGGATGTTCTTTTTGGTGTTAAAGCAGAAGTAGTTTTAAAGAAAATGGAAGATAAGGCGAAATCAATGCAGACAGTCAAAGATTTTCTACAAGTACAACCCCCTCGCTTCAGCAGAAACTGGCCAACAAAAAAACTGGTCCTTTCCAGCCACTGACAGGCCTCAGAGGGGTAAATACAGGCGCCCAAGGGGCAGAGGACAACCACAAGCTCAGTATAAGCCTTGCCAATGGGGCACTCCAACCCAGAAGGGAGGAGAAACAGGTCTCAACCCACCAGAAGGCAAACTCAATGACTTGCACCTCAGCTGGCCAAACAAAGTTCTTTTGTCAGCCCCCTTGGGGGGGGGGGGGGGGACTAGCACTATTTGCGGACAACTGGCACATGGTCACAAAGGGCAAATGGGTCCTAGACATAATTTTATGAGGATACAGATTCCACTTTCACACCTTGCCAATAAAGAGGAATGCCAAACCTGCCACAAAATCAAAGGACAGAGGCTCAAAAACAAATTACAACTCTCATGGCCATGAGAGCCATTCAAAGGGTACCAACTCAAGAGCAAGGCAAAGGATTTTACTCAAGACTCTTCCTAGTACCCAGACAAGAAAATGCTTCGAGACCAATTGTGGACCTTTCAATTCTAAACACAAGCTCCCAAATTCAAGATGCTAACACTACAGCAGCTACTTCCCATGTTGGGCAAGGAAGCATGGCTGGTAACGTTAGACCTCAAGGAGGCATACCTGCATGTCCCTATCAGACAAATTTGCAGAAGATACCTCAGTTTCATTGCAGGTTCAACCCATTATCAATTCTCTGCACTGCCCTTTGGCTCATCTACTGCGCCCAGAGTATTCACAAAATGCCTGGCACCAGTAATTGCATACTGCAGACAAAGAGGAATTCAAATATATCCATATCTGAACGACTGCCTCATCCAAGCAGAAAGAAGACATTCTCTTACAACATCTGTTTTTTGTGAAGCATCTACTAAATTGTCTGGGGTACACAGTAAACGAAAAGAAGTCAAAACTAGTACCCTCACAAAAAATGACATTCCTGGGTGCCAGCTTGGACACAACGGCCCAGAAGGCTTATCTTACACCAGACAAGCAATTACAACCTGACTCAATATTTCAAGACAATGGCAACAAAGACCCAATTAACTGCAAGAAAAATTCTGCAGGCTTTGGGCTTCATGGCATCTTGCATTCTGATAATACCATTTGCAAAACTGCGTATGAGGAAATTATAGTGGTACCTGAAAAGCGTATGGTCTCAACACAGCGACAGCTTGGACACAGTGATATCTCTCATTCCCTGCCTTCAACAGGAATTTCTGTGGTGGGTCCAGGCATGTCACCTCAAGAAGGGGTTAGCCTTTCATCTTGCTCCCACCCAGGCAAACTATCACAACAGATGCTTCAGACTATGCCTGGGGGGCGCACATGGCAGGGCAATGCATTCAAGGCCTATGGACTGCAGAACAAAGAAAACTGCACATAAACCAAAAAGAGATGCTAGCTGTACAGAAAGGTCTGACAGCCTTCAAGGATCTACTACAGCCAGGAAAACTTGCAGTAAAGACGGACAACACCACAGTAATGTGGTACATAAACAAGGGGGCACACATTCCTACCCTCTTTGCAGGCAAGCAATAATCTTATGGAACACAGCTCTGGCCTACCAAGTCCAGTTACAGGCTCAATTCCTGCCAGGACAGAAAAACACATTGGCAGACGACCTAAGGAGAAACATCAAAGATCCCCACGAGTGGAAGCTAGACCCACAAATATTTACAATGATAACTCAAAGATGGAATCTACCAAATATAGACCTGTTTGCCAGTCCTCAAAACTACCAGCTGACAAAATTTTGTACAAGGACATTCCATCATCAAGCTTGGAAAGTGGACGCGCTCTCCTTCTGTTGGAAAAACCTGACGGCATATGCCTTTCCTCCATTACCTCTTCTCACAAAGGTTCTTTTGAAGGTCAAAAAGGAGAAACCTCGACTGATTCTCATAGCCTCAGACTGGCCACGCCAGCACTGGTACCCGCTATTGAAGAATATGGCTCACAGCCCACCATGGATATTGCCTCAAATTCCTCATTTACTCATGCAGCAAGACGAGCAGATTCTACGCAGCCAGATCAAAACCTTAAACCTGGCTGCATAGCAAATCAATTAAGCATCCCACCAGCCCCTGTTTCACAAGCAGTACTGGATGTTATTCTAGAGGCCAGGAGGCCAAGCACCAGGAAGGCTTACTCGGACAAATGGAAAGGGTTTTGTGCTTGGAACCAAGGTAAAGGCCAAGACACAACTCAGCCTCATATGCCTCACATTCTGCAGTATTTAGCTGAGATGTTGCATAAAGGACTTTCCTTCTCTATTAAAATCCATGCTTCAGTTATTTCAGCTCACTACGACACAAATCCACCTTTATTTTCAAATCGTCTTCTAAGGCAGTTCCTCAGAGGGGCAAAAAACATTAGACTGCCTAGAAGAGCCCCTACACCAACTTGGGACCTCAGCTTTGTTCTGGAAAAACTAATGCTACTTCCCTTTGAACCAGCTTTTTCTGCAGACCTTCACTTATCCTGGAAGACTGCCCTGCTCCTGGCAATAACTTCTGCTAGGAGAGTCTCAGAATTACAGGCACTTATGGCAGTGGAACCTTTCCTCATTTTCCATCAGGACAGAGTTTCTCTACGAACTAATCCTTCTTTCATGCCTAAGGTGGTTTCCAATGTAGCTTTAAATCAAACCATGCACCTACCCACTTTCTTACCCAATCCACAGAACAAAGGTGAGAGACTCCTGCATTCCTTGGACATTCACAGGCAACTTCGTTACTACTTGGATAAAACTAAGGCTTTCAGAAAAACTGACCAGCTCTTTGTTTCCTATGCTACAGCTTCAAGGGAGGGCCATATCCAAGCAAACCATTTCTAAATGGATAGGCCATTGCATACGATTCTGCTATACCCATCATGGGAAACCAGTTCCTCCTACCATTAGATCCCACTCTACCAGGGCAACAGCTACCTCTGCAGCCTTTCTCAGGGGGGTTCCTACCAAGGAAATTTTAGAAGCTGCAACTTGGAGTTCTGTACACACCTTCACCAAACACTATCACTTACCTCTTTATTCTAAGTCCAGGGCAGGCTTTGCCACTGCAGTTCTGCAGGGCCTCATTGCCTCCACTAACCCTCTGTGATGCCTCCACCCTACCTTAGCTTTGGGACTCGACCCAAGTGTGATGACTGCAGCAGGGTAACACGATGAACATAGTACAGTTTTGTACCTACCATAAATGTAGATGTTCGAGTGTTCACCCTGCTGCAGTCCAGGTTACCCTCCCTCCAATCCCTCTGATCTACTGGCTAAATCTTTGCTATGCCTTTCTGATGTATTTGCTTATAGCTGAAGGGATTTTGTGTTTGTACAGTGTTCACACCTTTTGGTACTAATTTGGATCACCTTTTTGGGGGCACCTGACATCTAGGGCAAGAAACTGAAGAAAATGGCATCGGTTGCAATATATGTACCCCTGGCGCACTGACGTCAGGGATGAGGCGACAGCAACCGATGTCGAACCAAGACTTTGGAAATCTGGCCGACTGCGGGACCGCCTGACGACAGGATAACCCAAGTGTGATGACTGCAGCAGGGTGAACACTCGAACATCTACATTTATGGTAGGTACAAAACTGTACTATTTATTAAATGCAGCTGAACAAGTGGGAAAGCATACTTTGCAATGTGGTTATGATTCACTGGAGGCCTCTTGCAGGGCCGCTGTTACAGGTTCTGTTATTAGAAGGCATGCTTGGTTAAAGGAACAGAATCTTCCTGATCATGTTAAAGCAAAATTATTAGATGCTCCATTACATTATGATACTTTGGTACTAAAGCAGAAGAGGTGTTGAAAAAAATGAAGGATAAAGCAAAATCCATGCAGACAGTCGAGGATTTATTACAGATACAGCTACCCAGGTTTAGCAGGAACTGGCCTTCTAAAAATTGGTCCTTTTCAGTGTCAGACCACAAAGAGGCAGATCTCAGCCCAAGGCTCATATAGGCCTAAACAATGGGGTACTCCTACCTCCAAAAGTGGAGAAGACAAATCACAACCTTACAGGAAACGGTCCCAATGACTTTCCTGTACCAGATCCAAGCCCATTTCTTTTGGCAGCCCCCTTAGGGGGAAGACTAGCACTTTTTTCATCAAATTGGCAAATGTTACCCAAGGCAAATGGGTCCTGAACGTAGTGTCCCAAGGCTACAAGTTCCATTTTCACACCCTACCAAGGTCAAGAGGTATGCCAGACCTGCCACTCAGAGCAGAGGCACAAAAACAAATTACAGCCCTCATGGACATGAGGGCCATTCAGCAAGTACCACAACAAGAGCAGGGGCAAGGATTTTACTCCAGACTTTTCCTAGTGCCCAGAAAGGACAAAACCTGGAGACCAATACTGGATCTGTCTATACTAAATACGTTTCTGGAAGTTCCAAAATTCAAGATGTTGACTCTACAGCAGCTACTGCCCGTGCTGGGCAAGAAGGCTTGGCTCGTAACTTTGGACCTAAAAGAGGCATACCTGCATGTCCTAATCAGACATTCTTGCAGAAGATACCTCAGATTCATAGCTGGCTCAATGCATTACCAAATGTTCATCGTGCATACAGCTGCAGTCATAACAGATGGGTTCTCCTGCCGTCAGGCGGGCCCTCGGTCGGCCGAATTCCAAAGTCTAGGTCTGGCATCGGTTGTCGTCGCCTCTTCCCTGACGTCACTGCGACAGGGGTATAAAGGAACCAGCCGACGCCATTTTCTTCAGTCTTTCTTGCTGCGCGGTGCCCAAAGTAGTTCGCAAGTGCCGGTCGGCCAGCTCCTGAAATTACGAAAATTTTGAAACAGAAGTCTTCTTGAAAGCTAAGTACCCCATTGGGGAAACTTTTCTTGCCTCGGTCCGATGTCAGACAAAGTTAATAATTGTATTTCATGTGGGAAGCAAATACCGCATAAGGATTTCCATTCCCTCTGTATACCTTGTTTAGACCCAGACCACGACGTCTCGGTCTGTCGCTTTTGTGCTACATTCAACAAACGCACCATTAAGCGTTGGGCGGAGTTCGCCCAGCATTATTTTGGAAAAACATTTAACTATATTAAGTCTACTCCGACTCCAGTTTTGTCTAAAAAATGCAAAGATAAGGACAGACACACGAGGTCCGCGGCCTCTACTGACACCACCCCAAAGCAGACTACACGTGGTCCGGTTCTCAGCGAGGCGCCTACGCAGCCCCTGACTACTGACGGCACTTCATTGGCGGTGTCTCCTGTGCCCGAGGTCGCAGGCTCCTCGGCCCACACCCCAACTACAGATACCGAAGCCACTCTTGGAGTTGAACCTCAAAATGTGGACAGATCTACCTCCACTCAAGGTGTCTTCAGACCTTCCTCTTTCTCCATCAAGGCTTTCACCAAGTCTAAAGCAGCCATGCACTCTTAAGAGACAAGCTACACAGGGCCCATCTCCAGGCCCCATGCCTAAAAAGCAGATGCTTAAAATGGCTGAGGATTTAATTTCTCTTATCAGGGGTTCTCAACCCCCACCGGACAAAAGGCCCAGAGTGGAGGAAGAATCCCCCTCCTCTGATCAGGGCTCCATTATTTCAGAGCACTCTGATGATCAGGAACATTCTTACTCCCCTTTTGAAGACTCTGATGCGGAGGAGTCCATTCCTTCTGTATTCCCCCCCCCAGAGGATTACTCATTTGGGGAAACTTTGCATACCTTAAGGGAACACTTCCACTGGGAAGGCCAAGATTATTCAGATTCCAAGAAAAGGCTTAGGGAATTTCTCTTACTACCTCAGCACAGGCCTCTGGCTATACCTCCTGTCTTGGACATCCTAGATGATGTTTACTCTGAGGCCTGCCTTAACCTGGAGACTCTGCCTCCAGCCCCAGTTAAGCCTGACAGGTACTTACAGGGTTCCTGACTCGCACCAATTTCTATACAAAAGCCATGCTGCTGACCCAGAAACCATTTCACAGGGCCCCAAGGGAATTAAGGCCTCCACTGCTAAAAATCCATTACCTTCAGAGAGATTCCAGATCCTTAGAAAGGTGGGGAAAAAAAGTATATACCTCTGCTACCTTAACCATGAGGGCCTTAAACTGTCAGTTCCATGTGCTAAAATACCGACAGTTTTTGTTATCACAATTGAAAAGTAAAATGTCACAACCTGAACAACCAGACTTGAAGGAATTGCAGGATTTGATGTATAGTGCAGAACAGGTGGGTAAGCATACCTTACAATGTGGTTTTGATGCTCTAGAGGCTTCATGTAGAGCTACTGTTACAGGATCAGTCATACGTAGACATGCCTGGCTCAAGGAACAAACCTTGCCTGATCATGTCAAAGCTAAGTTACTAGATGCCCCTCTTCAAAAGATGTATTTGGTGATAATGCTGAGGAGGTATTAAGGAAAATGGAGGAAAAGGCTAAATCAATGCAAACTGAGAGATTTTCTACAGGTACAACCCCCACGTTTCAGTAGAAATTGGCCTTCCAAAAATTTGTCCTTTCCAGCCACGGACAGACCCCAAAGAGGCAGATGCAGGTGCCAGAGGGGCAGAGGACAATCCCAAGGATCGTTTAGAGGCAGACAATGGCAAGCTCCTACACAGAGGTGGTGAGGATAACTCGCAATCATTCAGAAAGCAAGTCCAATGACTTTCCCCTTTTCATGCCAAGCAAGACTCAAATGGCAGCCCCCTTAGGAGGAAAGCTGGCATTATTTTCAAAGAATTGGCATATTGTCACAAAAGACAAATGGATCCTGGACATTATAAACAGAGGCTACAGATTCCATTTTCACACCCTTACAGAAATGAGAGGCATGCCAAGCCTGCCACACAAAGGGCAGAGGCACAAAGGCAAATTACAGATCTCATAGACATGAGAGCTATTCAAGAGGTACCTACGCACGAACAAGGTCAAGGTTTTTATTCCAGGCTATTCCTGGTACCAAGGAAGGGAAAAGAATGGAGACCTATTTTGGACCTGTCCATCCTAAACACATTTCTACTCATACCAAAATTCAAGGTGCTCACTCTACAGCAACTTCTTCCCATGCTGGGCAAGGAGTCTTGGCTGGTAACATTGGACCTCAAGGAGGCATACCTGCATGTCCCAATCAGACAAAATTGCAGAAGATACCTCAGATTTCTTGCAGGTTCAACCCATTATCAATTCTCTGCATTGCCCTTTGGCTTATCTACTGCGCCCAGAGTTTTCACGAAATGCCTGGCATCAGTAATTGCCTACTGCAGACTTCAAGGGATACAAATATACCCTTATTTGGACGACTGCCTGATCCAAGCGGACAGCAAGCACATTCTTCTGAAACATCTGGCTTATGTAATAATGTTGTTTAACTCTCTGGGATACACAGTCAACAAAAAGAAATCAAAGACTAATACCCTCTCGGAAGCTAATTTTCCTGGGTGCCTACTTGGACACAAACACCCAGATGGCCTACCACATGCCAGAGAAGCAGGGGCATCTAACTCAATACTTCAGAGAACTAGCGAATTGCACCAGGCTGACTGCAAGGAAAATCCTGCAGGCTCTGGGATTCATGGCATCTAGCATCTAACTAATCCCATGTGCAAAGCTGCATATGAGGAAACTTCAATGGTACCTGAAAAACATATGGTCTCAACACAGCCACAGTTTGGAAACAATAATACCACTGATTCCATGTCTGCAAAAGGAATTTGTGTGGTGGGCTCAAGCATGCCAAACAAACACAGGTCGTCCATTCAGCAAGCCTCAAGCAAATTAAGTCATCACAACAGACGCCTCTGACTACGCCTGGGGGGCGCACATGACAGATCTGTGTATTCAGGGCAAATGGTCCCAAAAATAAAAGCACCTTCACATCAATCAAAAGGAAATGCTAGCAGTAATAAATGCCATTATAGCTTTCAAGGACCTTCTGCAACCAGGTCAATTATTGATAAGAACGGACAACACCACAGTTATGTGGTACATAAACAGGGAGGAACACATTCATACCCCCTATGCAGACTGGCCATGTCACTTTGGAACATGGCCATGGACTTACAAATCGAACTACAAGCACAGTACTTGCCAGGCAAGGAAAACACGCTGGCAGACAACCTAAACAGAAGTATGACAGATCCACACGAATGGAAGTTGCATCCAAAAGTTTTTACAGAAATAATCCAAGCATGGGGAAGGCCAGACATAGATCTCTTTGCCTACCACAAAAATCACCAATTGACAAAATTCTGCTCAAGGATTTTCCATCCAAAGGCCTGGAGAGTGGACGCTCTCTTTCAGTTGGACATAAATGACAGTTTATGCCTTCCCACCTCTTCCTCTGCTGCCCAAAGTTCTATTGAAAACAAGAGCAGACAGACCAAAGATGATTCTCATTACTCCGGACTGGCCAAGACAACACTGGTACCCACTCCTGAGGAGCCTGACGCATTCCCCACCATGGACCCTGCCTCTAATGCCTCTTCTAACTCAGCACAGCTTCAAAACTCTTCACAGCCAGCTAAAAACACTCAATCTAGCTGCATGGAAGATTCCTTAGCATCACAACAGACCCTACTGTCCAAGGAGGTGCAGGATATCATTTTGGAGGCCAGAAGGCAGTCAACTAGAAAAGCTTACTCCGCAAAATGGAAACGGTTTTGTGCCTGGAATGAGAAAAAGGGCCAGGATCTTCGAAAACTGAATTTACCTCAAATACTACAGTATTTAGCTGAGCTGCTTAACAGTGGACTTTCATTCTCCTCCATCAAAACAACCAATACCTGCTTGGGATCTCAATTTCATTCTGGAAAAACTGACATTGCCTCCCTTTGAGCCAGCTGCCTCATCAGATTTGCAATATTTGTCCTGGAAAACAGCTTTCCTTCTGGCTATTACCTCAGCTCGTACAGTTTCAGAACTACAAGCTGTCATGGCTGTGCAGCCTTTTATCATCTTCCATCAGGACAGAGTTTCCTTACGAACCAACCCGTCCTTTATGCCTAAAGTGGTATCCAGGGTAGCTTTGAATCAGGCCATACACTTACCTACCTTTTATCCTAATCCTCAAAACAAAGGGGAGAGATTACTACATTCCTTGGACATCCACAGACAACTACGTTATCTGGACAGAACAAAGCCTTTCGGAAAATCAGAACAGCTCTTTGGGTCTTATGCTGTAGGAGCTCAAGGAAAGCCTATTTTGTAACAGACAATCTCAAAATGGATAGCCCACTGCATACGCTTTTGCTATTCTTTTCATGGCAAAACTGTACCTACAGGCATCAGATCTCACTCCACAAGGGCCACAGCTACCTCTGCAGCTTTCCTCAGAGGAGTTTCCTACCAAAGATATTTTGGAAGCAGCCACTTGGAGTTCTGTGCATACCTTTTCCAAGCACTACCACCTACCATTATACTCCAAAACTAGAGCAGGCTTTGCCACTGCAGTCTTGCAGGGCATCCTGGCTCCTCCTAGTTCCACCTAGTGCCTTTCACCCCTTTGTTAGCTTTGGGATTCTACCCATCTGTTATGACTGCAGCTGTATGCACGATGAACATAGTACAGTTTTGTACCTACCATAAATGTAGATGTTAGAGTGCTAATACAGCTGCAGTCCAGGTTTCCCTCCCTCCTTCCCCTCTTGGGACAGGCCTATAGGCTAACACATCCTCATACAACCTGATTGGGGTATTCATTTATGGTGTATTTGCTTGCAACTACTGTATTTTGATTATATTGCACTGCTTTATTACACACATTTATGTAATGCCTTCCTTCTGGGGGCACCTGACATCTGGGGCAAGAAAAACTGACGAAAATGGCGTTGGCTGGTTCCTTTACCCCTGTCGCAGTGACGTCAGGGAAGAAGCGACGACAACCGACGCCGGACCTAGACTTTGGAAATCGGCTGACCGAGGGCCCGCCTGACGGCAGGAAAACCCATCTGTTATGACTGCAGCTGTATTAGCACTTGAACATCTACATTTATGGTAGGTACAAAACTGTACTTTCTCTGCACTGCCCTTTGGCTTATCTATTGCGCCAAGGGTCTTCACAAAATGCCTAGCACCAGTAATTGTGTTTTGCAGACAGAGGAATTCAAATGTACCCCTACCTGGACGACTGCCTAATTCAAGCAGAGAGCAAAGACATTCTTCTAGAGCATCTGGCATTTGTAAAAAGATTATTAATTGGCCTAGGATGCACAGTAAACGAAAAGAAATCAAAACTAGTGCCCTCTCGAGAGATATTCCTGGGTGCAAGCTTAAATACAACTGCCCAGATGGCTTATCTCACGCCAGACAAACAAAAGCATCTTACTTTTTACTTCATGAAATTGGCAACAAAAACCCACTTATCTGCAAGGAAAATCCTGCAGGCCTTGGGTTTCATGGCTTCCTGCATTCTACTAATTCCATATGCCAGACTGCATATGAGGAAACTACAATGGTATCTAAAAAGTGTTTGGACTCAGCATTGCCACAGCCTGGAGACAGTAATTGCACTCATTCCCTGCCTGCAACAGGAGTTTGATGGTGAGCAGAGGCCTGTCAGCACAACAATGGTCTGCCATTCAGTTTACTCACAGCCAGACAAACACCGACAACGGATGCAACAGATTATGCCTGGGGAGCCCATATGGCAGGCATATGTATTCAGGGCACATGGCTTGCAAACCAGATGCATCTTCCCATCAATCAAAAAGAGATGCTAGGTGTTCAAAATGCCCTGACAGCTTTGAAGGACCTGCTTCATCCAGGACAGCTACTGATACAGACAATACTACGGTCATGTGGTACATTAACAAGCAGGGAGGTACACATTCCTACCCCCTCTGCAGACAAGCAATGGCCTTATGTGAGACAGCATTGACTCTTAAAGTTCACCTGCAAGCGCAATTCCTGCCAGGAAAAACAAATACACTGGCAGATGAACTAAGCAGAAACCTCTTGGATCCCAGCGAATGGAAACTGGATCCGCAAGTCTTCAGCATGATAACAAGGAAATGAGGATGCCCAGACATCTACTCGCCTCCCCTCACAACTACTAATTGCAGAGATTTTGCACAAGGATTTATCACAAGCAAGCATGGAAAGTGGACGCCCTATCCTTCAGCTGGGAAAAATCTGACCGTATATGCCTTTCCTCCACTGCCTCTCCTTCCCACGGTACTCGTAAGTCAGACAAGAGAAGCCAAAAATGATACTGATTGCGCCAGACTGGCCACGCCAGCACTGGTACCCAATCCTAAAGAGCTTGTCTCAAGGTCCAGCATGGATATTGCCTCAAATCTCTCACTTGCTGACCCAACAAAACCGGATTCTGCAGTCAAGGACCTTAAATCTGGCAGCATGGTAGTCCTTTTTCAAAAGCTGCTATGGATGTTATCTTGGAAGCCAGGAGGCCCAGTACCAAAAAATCTTATTCAGAAAAATGGAAGAGATTCTGTGCTTGGAACAAGGCATTGACACATGTGTACCAAATATCCCTCCGATTTTACAATACCTATCTGAGATGCTGAGTGAAGGCCTTTCTTATCAATTAAGATTCATGCCTGTGCCATTTCAGCCCATTACAATACAGAACCACCTATTTTTTCTCATCCTTTAAGGCAGTACCTCAGAGGGGCCAAAAACATTAGGCCTCCAAGGAGAGCACCAATTCCGGCCTGGGACCTCAATTATGTTTTGGAAAAACTCACTGCCTCCTTTCGAGCCAGCATCAACAGCGGATATAAAATTCTTATCCTGGAAAACAGCTCTGCTCCTAGCAATAACCGCTGCAAGACGAGTTTTGGAGTTGCAAGCACTCATGGCTGTGGAACCTTTTATCATTTTTCACCCAGACAGGGTTTCTCTGAGGACAAACCCAACATTTATGCCTAAGGTGGCGTCCAGTGTGGCCCTCACAAAACCATTCACTTGCCTACCTTTTATCCAAATCCACAGAACAAGGGTAAGAAAATTATGCGTTCTTTGGACATACACAGGCAGCTACGCTTCTACTTGGACAGATAACTAAAGATTTCAGAAAGACTGAGCAACTTTTAGTTTCATATGCTGCAGGATCACAAGGGAAGACCATCTCAAAACAGACCATTTCAAAATGGATAGGCCATTGCATCCATTTCTGCTATTTCAGCATGACAAATCAGTGCTTAAGGGCATTAGGCCTCATTCCACCAGAGCAGCCGCCACTTCAACAGCCGTCCTCAGAGGAGTACCAACCAAAGATATCTTGGAGGCTGCAACTTGGAGTTCAGTGCAATCTTTCACAAAGCACTACCACTTACCTCTTTACTCTAAGTCCAGAGCAGGCTTTGCCACTGCAGTTCTGCAGGGCCTCATAGCTTCTCCTAATCCTATTTAGACCAGCCACCCTTCCTCAGCTTTGGGATTCAACCCAAGAGTAATGACTGCAACAGTGAAACACTATGAACATAGTACAGTTGTGTACCTACCATAAATGTAGATGTTGGTGTATTCACTGTTGCAGTCCAGGTTACCCTCCCACCATCCCCCTTTTCTTTGCTGGGACTTATCTGCACTCTTCTATCCTTTACAACCTATGTGGTGTGTTTGCTTGTAGATGAAGGAAATGTTATCTTTGTGCATGCATATTTATTGGCATATTTTTTCAGTCTATCAGTTTGGGGGCACCTGACATCTGGGGCAAGAAAAACTGAAGAAAATGGAGTCTGCTGCATCTTTTATACCCCTGGTGCACTGACGTCAGGGAAGAGGCGACCGCAACCGACGCTGGACCTAGACTTTGGAATTCTGGCTGACTGAGGGTAGCTTGCCAGCAGGATAACCCAAGAGTAATGACTGCAACAGTGAATACACTCTAACATCTACATTTATGGTAGGTACACAACTGTACTTAAACTCCTGTTGGATCAAGACCTGTAATTCTTTTGGGATTCTACAAACCGTGTAGATCAGTTAAAATTGCTAACACTAAATTTGTGATGGATCCTTTCCATGTTGAACTTCAAGGGACATGAATGTTTTAAGACTCCAAATGAGGAACATTCCTCGTAATGAGGTACACTTGAGGTATTACTAGTTGCTCATTTTTCATGGTGGGCTACAGGACCCTTGGCCACTCCAGTGTTTTTAGGATTGCTCACCTGAGTCCCCTCCAATAACATTCCAAGTTTTGGAGATGGACTATTGAAGTACTATGTGGATACTATTCGATTTGCACAAACACAATGTGAAATGCTTCAACTTTAAGAGCAGCAGCAACATACCAGGATGGTAATGTATAGATGTTCTTCATTCCACATTGCTGCAGTCCTTACTATTGGGTAGTCCGCTGTCCAGTCGGCCCGAATACCAAAGTATATGGCTGACGTCGGTCAGGGCGATGGGACGCGTCCGCAGTCAGGGTACTAATGCCGCATGAGTATAGAAACAAAAGCTGACCTGACCACCACAATAAAGAAAGATGGAATAAATATAAACAAACAACAAAGCTTTGTACTTAGACCGGACCTTTCTTCAGATCCTTTACAACTGACTGTTAAAAATTCAAATGTATATATAGGGCTGATATAATCATTCAATTATTAATTAATTGATCTAATTACTTTTAAATGCAAGCATGTGTTTAAATAAAATCATAAAAAAGGACAATGCTAGGTAGAGACTGCAACTTGTGTCAAAAAAAAAAATAAAAAAAATAAAGCAAAAAAATAAACAAGAAGTTTTAAAATTACATTTTAAAAATACACAAAAAAAAAATTAAAAATTATTATTTGTCAAACAAAAATAAAACAATATAAAACAATATGTCTTAAAACTTTTGTGTATGCTTCTCATAAAAATAAAATATAAATAAAAAATCTAAAAATTGTGCATCAAATGTTTCATAAGAACATATTATATATATATATAAGAAATCTTGAATACCTGAACTGATGATATATTGTTGTGTTGGTTTCTCTCTAAACCATGGATGTTATTACATTTGATGAAATCTGGCAGCCATTGAACAAACCAACAATGATAGTGAAGGCTTAAATATAAATATAAAAATATATATATGAAGTCCATATATGAGTATATATTAGTTTTAAATATAAATATAGATATTATAATAAATATATAAATATAAATAAAGTAGATATGTATATGTATGTATAAATAAATATAAAATATATATAAATATGTGTAAAGTTGAAAAAATATGTAAGCAAGTGAATTCGGTCAGGGCGCATAAATACTGACGTCAGTGCGTCAGGGTACTAATGCGCATGACCGGCGTCATATCCTCAGTCTTTTGCCGCATGGTCCGATGCAGAAGCAGTTTTGCGAGTGCAGGTTGGCGTTCTGAAATTTTCTGAAGTCGGAGTTTCAGACCGAATCAAAGTTGGCTAAGTACCCGTTGGGAACATTTTGGTTTTCTTGCCTCAGTATTTAACGGATGTCAGAAAAAGTGAATAACTGTATTTCTTGTGGGAAACAGATACCTCATAGGGATTACCATACCTTGTGTATACCTTGTTTAGGGCCTGAGCACGACGTTGTTGGATGCCGCTCTTGTGCTAGATTTAACAAACGCACTATTAAGAGCGGTTAGACTGTGCCAGGTTAGTGTTTGGGAAGCGTTGTAATTATAAAATGCCGTCGGATGCTCCGGCGCTTCGTCCAAAAAGCGCAAGGACAAAACAGCGAAGCCTAGGGTTGATGAACCGGCAGTCCCGGACGTCGGTTCTTTAGGAGGCTCGGTGGAGCCAGAGGTTTTGCCAGGAGTTTCTTTGGAGTCTCAGGCAGAGACTTTACTGTTACAGGATGTGCCCTCTCAGGAGGTAGGCCAGGCTGAGGGGGCTTCTCAGGTAACTGTTCTTCCCTCTCTTCCCAAGGTAGTTAGAGCCTCTCCTTCTGTTTCCAAAACTTCTTTGAGAGGTAGGCCAAGTTTAGCTTCAGTGGGGGCTTCTCCTAGCACTTCAGGTTCTGTGCCTAAGAAACATATGCTTAAAATGGCAGAAGATTTGATTACTATGATTAGAGGTTCTATGCCCCCTCCTGATAAGAGGCCTAGGGTGGAACCGGAGTCTGAGAGTTTTGAACAGTGTTCAGAGGCTTCTGAGTCTTCTGCGGAAGACTTGCAGGAGTTTCCTCCTTATTCTGATTCTGATGTGGATGATTCCACTCCTACAGCTTCTCCTCCTGAGGATTTCTCATTTTCAGAGACTCTGCATTCCATGAGGGAGCACTTTAAATGGGAAGGCCAAGATTACTCTGATTCCAGGAAAAGGCTTAGGGAATTCTTGTTTTTACCCCAGCATAGGCCCTTAGCTATACCTCCTGTGTTGTATGTGGTGGAAGATGTTTTTGCGGAGGCTTCCCTGAACCCTGATTCTTTGCCTCCTGCTCCTGTTAAACCTGATAGGTACTATAGGGTGCCTGAAGCTCATAAGTATCTTAAGAGTCCTAGGGCAGACCCGGAAACTGTTTCTCAGGGACCTAAAGGTGTTAAGGCCTCTGTTGTTAAGAACCCTGTTCCCACTGATAAAGAGGCAAGGGCTTTGGATAGATGGGGAAAGAAAGTGTATACTTCTTCCACTTTAGCCATGAGGGCGTTGAATTGTCAGTTTCACATGCTAAAATATCAAAATTATCTCCTTTCACAATTGAAATCTAAGGTGGATGCTTTGGCGGAAGGTATTGAGTGTAAAGAGTTGCTGGATTTAGTTCATGTGTCTGAACAAGTGGGTAAGCATTCTTTGCAATGTGGTTTTGATGCTGTACAGGCCTCCTCGAGGGTGGCTGCCACTAGTTCTGTTCTTCGCAGGCATGCCTGGTTGAGGGATCAGAATTTAGCTGAGCATGTTAAGACAAGGATTTTGGATGCTCCTTTACAGTCTGATGTGTTGTTTGGTTCGCCTGTGGAAGCAGTTTTAAAGAAAATGGAGGACAAAGCTAAGTCTATGCAAACTGTTAAAGATTTTTGCAGGTGCAGCCACCCGAAGTTTAGTAGAAATTGGCCTACTAAGGGATGGACATATCCTGCTTATGATTCCCAGTCTAGGGGTAGGTCTAGGCGTGGTAGGGGCAGAGCTCAAGGTTCTTTTAGGCCTAGAACAGGGAGTTCACCTGCTCAGACTTCTGGTGAGGGCAGGGGTCAGTCCTTTCGTAAACAGACCCAATGACCTGCCTTTTCAGCTGCCAGTAGATTCTCGTCTGGCAGCTCCTTTGGGAGGAAGACTGTCTCTTTTCAAAGAAAATTGGGATTTAATTACTCAAGACAGATGGGTGTTGGATATCATTCGCCACGGTTACAGGTTTTATTTCCATACATTGCCGCCTTTCAAAGGCATGCCAGGCGTTCCTCCTCCACAAAGGAAAGAGGCTCACAAGCAAATTTCTCTGTTACTCCAAATAGGGGCCATTCAGCCAGTCCCTGTATCAGAAAGGGGCCTAGGATTTTATTCTCGCCTGTTCCTAGTACCAAAGAAGGGGAACACGTGGAGACCAATTTTGGATTTATCTATCCTCAACACTTATCTGGACATTCCCAAGTTCAAGATGTTGAAGTTACAACAGCTTTTACCTCTGCTGGGCAAAGATCACTGGATGGTAACTTTAGATCTCAAGGAAGCTTACCTTCATGTGCCTATAAGACTAAGTTGCAGGAAGTATCTTCGTTTTCGAGCTGGAAATTCTCATTATCAGTTCTCTGCATTGCCCTTTGGCTTATCTACTGCAGAGTATTCACAAAGGTTCTGGCTCCAGTGATAGCTTACTTCAGGCTAAAAGGAATTCAAATCTATCCTTACTTGGGCGACTGCCTGATTCTGGCTCAAGAAAAGGAAGACCTTCTACAGCATCTGGAATATGTTATAGCAGTGCTAAGATGCCTAGGGTATTCTGTGAGCGAAATAAAGTCCAGTCTAGTACCCTCTCAAGACATGTGCTTTCTGGGTGTGAGACTGAATACAGCAGCCCAGATGGCCTTTTTAACCCCGGACAAACAAAAGAGTCTATCCCTTTACTTCCATCAACTATCTCATCAGTCCGTGCTGACTGCAAGGACAGTCCTTCAAGCATTAGGGTTCATGGCATCTTGTATTCTGGTGCTTCCCAATGCCAAATTGCATATGAGGAAGCTGCAATGGTATCTCAAAAATGTATGGACACAGCACTGTCAGGATTTGGACACTGTCATTCAAATAATACCTTGCCTTCTAAAAGAATTTGCGTGGTGGGCTCAGGAATGTCACCTAAACAAGGGACTCTCTGTGACCCGGCCAGAGGCGAGTCAGATTTTAACGACAGATGCCTCGGACATTGCTTGGGGAGCTCATCTAAATGGAAAGTGGATACAAGACAAGTGGCCTGCCAGACTACAGCATCTACATATCAACATGAAGGAGATGTTAGCAGTCCAGTTTGCATTAATGGCTTTCAAGGAGTTACTTCTTCCAGGGCAGGTGTTGATTCTAACAGACAACACAACTGTCATGTGGTACATCAACAAACAAGGGGAACACATTCTTATCCTCTATGCAGGCAAGCAATGATTTTATGGGAGACTGCGCTCAGCTTGCAACTAACTCTTCAGGCAAGGTTTCTGCCGGAGCACAGAACTCCTTAGCAGATGTGTTAAGCAGACAAATCATGGATCCCCACGAGTGGAAACTGGATCTTCATGTATTTCAGAAATTGACAGTGTCATGGGGAACTCCAGACATAGATCTGTTCGCTTCTCCACTAAACCACCAGCTGCCAAAGTTTTGCACAAAGGGGTTTCATCACACAGCTTGGAAAGTGGATGCTCTGTCTTTCAGTTGGAAAAATCTTCATGTGTATGCCTTTCCACCTCTGCCTCTTCTTCCAAAGGTGCTCTTAAAGGTCAGACAAGACAAGCCAAGGATGATTTTAATAGCTCCAGATTGGCCTCGGCAACACTGGTACCCACTACTAAGGAGTCTGGTAAGGAAGCCTCCATGGCCTTTACCTTTGATTCCACATCTGTTATCTCAGAAGGACGGTCATCTGCTCAATGTCAAGCTTCACTCTCTTCATCTAACAGCCTGGCATATTCTGGGTTGAAACTCAGCAGGTCTCAACTTCCTCAACAAGTTTTAAATGTGATTATGGAAGCTAGAAGACCTAGTACCAGGAAAGTGTACGCAGAAAAATGGAAGAGATTTTTATTTTGGAGTACAGCAAAGAATTTGGAGATTTCTGGGCCTAATTTGAGTGTGGCTCTTCAATATCTTACTGAGTTATTGGACAAAGGTTTGTCCTTCTCTTCCATTAAGATTCATGCTGCAGCAATTTCAGCTCACTATGATTGTGACCCACCATTGTTTTCGCATCCTTTGTTCAAGCAGTTTCTTAGAGGGGCAAAGAATATAAGACCCCCACGTAGAGCTCCTACTCCTGCTTGGGATCTCAATTTTGTGTTGGAAAAACTTACTCTACAACCTTTTTGAGCCTGCGGCTACTGCTGAATTGAAATACTTGTCATGGAAGACTGCTTTTCTGTTGGCTATTACTTCTGCAAGAAGGGTGTCTGAGTTGCAGGCCCTTATGGCAGTAGAGCCCTTTTTGATTTTCCATAAGGATAGGGTATCATTACGTACTAATCCTTCCTTTATGCCTAAGGTGGTTTCTAGTGTGGCTTTAAACCAAACTATTCATTTGCCTACTTTTATGCAGACCCCCAAAATAAAGGGGAAAAGATTTTGCACACTTTAGATGTACACAGGCAATTGCGTTATTATTTGAGCAGGACTAAGGATTTTAGGCAGTCTCAGCAGTTGTTTGTTTCTTTTGCTTTGAGTTCGCAGGGCAAGCCTGTGTCAAAACAAACTATTTCTAGGTGGATTGGGTTTTGCATTGCATTTTGTTGTTCCCATCATGGCAAGGAGATTCCAGCTGGGATTAGGCCTCATTCCACTAGGGCTACTGCCACTTCAACAGCATTTCTAAGGGGGGTGGCAACTAAGGATATTTTGGAGGCAGCTACTTGGAGTTCAGTGCATACTTTCTCTAAGCATTATCACCTTCCTCTCTACTCTAAGTCTAGGGCTGGTTTTGCCACAGCTATTTTGCAAGGCATGTTGTCAGCTCCTGCTTCTTTGTGATTTGCCAGCCCTCCCTTACCTCTGCTTTGGGATTCTACCCAATAGTAAGGACTGCAGCAATGTGGAATGAAGAACATAGTACAGTTTTGTACCTACCATAAATGTAGATGTTCGAGGATCCACATTGCTGCAGTCCAATTTACCCTCCCTCCTTCCCCTCTGTGTTTAGGGGTGGTTGTGTAGGTGAGGTTATATGCTGATAATTTTGTATATATTGTACATATTTTTGGTGCAGGTATATTGGGCCTTGTCTTTTTAGGGTCTTCTGACATCTGGGGCAAGAAAAGACTGAGGATATGACGTCGATCATGCGCATTAGTACCCTGACGTACTGACGTCAGTCTAATGCGCCCTGACCGACGTCAGCCATATACTTTGGTATTCGGGCCGACTGGACAGCGGACTACCCAATAGTAAGGACTGCAGCAATGTGGATCCTCGAACATCTACATTTATGGTAGGTACAAAACTGTACTTTTTTTACGCCACTACAAACCCCTACCACATCTTAGCCGTGAAATGACGGTTTATTTATAATATTTGATTATAAATATTTGTTTGTAGTTTGTAAATGGATTTGGATTCATGACTTATGTACATGTGTGATTTTATGAATTTAATTACATTTTTTCTTTGAATGCATCTTTTACATTTTATATATGCTATGAATCCGTGTCAGTCATGGCCAGTTTACGTTGTGAATTGCTGCCCTCCGACATGTCAGTCAGAGGTCACGCCCATTCCTGCGCAAACTTACGGGTGGGTTAACCATCTTCAATATCACCTGTATTTTTTTCCTTTGGGAGGGCAGTGATGACCATCTCCCTAGAGATATGGGGAGTGGGGCAGGTGCTTGGGATCTCCTGACTTACTGATGGGGGGATAGAGGGGTGATGTCTTCACTGACCCTGTCTGCCAGCAGGTTGGCTATATCTGTGGCATTTGTGTATGCTGTGTCCTTGACCACCAGTTCTGAGCAAGAAAAGCCTCAAAGGCTACCTAAACGACAATACCTCTTCACTGACTGTCACAGTGGGTAAAGGGAATGATTGGCCGATTGGTCAGTGGTGGGAGGGATGATGGTTGGCAGGCAGAAGGGAGAAACGCAATAAAAGAGAGAAACAAAAAAGCACCCCTGTATTTTTTTTTTTTTACATAAATGTAGATTATTGATGGCAAAATTGATTTGGGGTAAGAATTGTCTGATACCACACAATCAAGTAAGCACCATGACAAAGAAACCTAGGAAGTGAGCAGAATAATGGATTATCTGAAGAAAGTTTGCCAGGAGGAAATGTGATTTGCTTCGTCCATGTGTACAGAAGGTTTGCAATCCCCATTTTAGTCCTATACTGCTAATAACTGCACTTCTGGAGAACTCCTTTTTATATCAGGAAGGAGAACTCTAAATATTTATTTATTTATTTTATTTTATTTTATATTTGTTAACCGGGCTAGTCTAGCTGGATACATATCCTTTTTCAGTAGAGGCCCGAGGAGAAAAGCTCCAACATACATGGTAAATCACAAGTTGAAAAAAAAAAGTTATAAAAAATACAGGTTATAAAAAATACAAGATTATAAAAAAGTATAATCAAGTTGACGTGTTACATTTACAAGATTAGTATAAAAGTATGATTTTATATAGAAGAATTATGGGACAAAGATAGATCGGTTGGTATACATAGCTGAGATATGTTAAATACTAATAGTATATATACGAATTCAACAGTCACCCGCTTATAATTTGGGTAAAGAGGATTCCAAGATCAGTATTTGGGAGAAAGAAGGGGATAGTGATCTGGATAGATTTGATAAGAAAGTTAGATGTGTTAGTTTAGTCAGGTTCAGGACATGGGCATAGCCATTGTGTCTTGAGATACTCTTTCAGGTTGCTTTTGAACTGGTTATGAGAGGTAGTATTTCTAAGGTTGTTTGGGAGGGAGTTCCATGGTTTACCAATGGAGTTGGCAAAGAGGGCATCACCTCCAGAATTATTTGCTTTAATGGTTCGGATCTGGGTGCTGTTGGATGATCTGAGACTATTTAGGTTAGTGTATGGGATCAATATGCTAGACAGAGATGGGGTTCTGTCTGGTTGATTAATTATTTTACATGCTTCAGTGAGTTGGTTGAGTTTGAGAAGGTTTGGCAGTTCCAACCAGCCGAGTTGCCTCAGGTTATGACAGTGATGGGTGCGATATGGAGAACCTGTTATGAATCTGGCAATGTGGTTATAGGCCAGAGAGAGCATGTTTAGTTCATGCTTAGAGGAAAGAAAGGACTGGGGAGGCATAGAGGAGGGTAGAGAGGAGGTGCATGCGGGCAATGGTTAGTTTGGCAGTAGGAGTTAGAAAGTTTTTTATTCTGTACATGGATCCTAGTTTTTTGTTCACAGATTTTACGGTTTGAGTAATGTGGATGTCAAATTTGAGCTTATGATCAATAGTTACTCCTAGTAATTTGGTACTGGTGACAGGGGTTATGATAGTCCCGTTATTAGATTTAACATGGAAGGTAGTATCAGTATTTGGGAGTTCTTTTCCTGGGGTAGAGAAGACGTTGGGGAAAAATAGTAGTAATTTGGTTTTGGTTGGGTTGAGTAGGAGTTTGCAGTCGGTGAACCACTTTTCTACTAGAGAAAAACAGAGTTGAGTGGAGGTTTGGAGGTTGAGGAGGGAGAGATCTGAGCAGATTAAGGTGGAGTCATCGGCGTATTGGATGCAGGTGGATTGAGGGATAACGGAGTGGAGGTCGTTAATGAAGATGGAAAATAGAAGTGGTCCCAATATTGAGCCCTGAGGGACACCAATGGTATTAGGAAGCAGGCCTGATAGTCTATTTTGCCACAGGACAGCCTGTTGCCTACCAGTTAGGTAAGCTTTGAACCTGGTTAGTGATGGGGTGTCCAGATGTAGGGATTCAAGGGTGGACAGAAGGAGCTGGTGATTGACCATATCGAAAGCTTTCGACAGGTCAAGAAAGAGGGCGGAGGATATAAGTTTGCTATTGCGATTTTTATTAATGGAGTCGACAAGGAAAGGAGGGCAGTGGTTGTGCTATGGTGGGGGCGGAAGCCGTGCTGGGTGTTGGATAGTAGATGATTGCAAGTTAGGTAGTGAAGAAGTTGTTTGTGGATACATCTTTCCATAATTTTCGCTATTGGGGACAGTATCGCTATTGGTCTATAGTTTGATATTTCCGTGGAGGTGCCTCCTTTGTGAAGCGGGATGATGTAGGAAGTCTTCCAAATAGTGGGGATATTAGCTTCAGTAATGGTTCTATTGATAAGGATGGATATAGGGTATGCAGTAACATCAGACGCAATTTGTAAGAATTCTGCTGGGAGGTGATCAGCTGCTAGGGTGGTTGGTTTTCTCTTTTTTAAGAGAGTACTTATGTATGATGTGGAGACCGGCTTAAAAGTGAAGGGGGTAGGGGCCTCAACAAGGGGTTGTGTAGCAGGTGGGGGTGAGGAGGTTAGTTGACTGGCGAGGGTTTGGATAGTCTCGGTGAAGAAAGAGTTAAAGGCATTGGCTATTTCTTCCTGTCCTTTCTCAATTAGTTTCTCAGGGGTTGGGGTAGTAGTTTTACCTGGGTGCTGGAGGTTGTTAAAACATGCCCAAAATTTCTTTGGGTTGTTCTGATGTTTCTGCTGGAGGTGACATAAGTATTGCTTTTTGTCTAGGGTAACGGCTGTTTTAGTAGTATTTCTTAGATGTTGAAACTTAGTTCTATCTTGGGGGGTTTTTGTTGCTCTCCATTTGTCCCAGGCTTGGTCATGGAGTTTAATTTTAGTTTTTGTTTCTTTAGTAAGCCAGGGAGCTATACGACTTTTAGGTCTAATTTGTCTTTGTGGGGCATGGGAGTCAAGTATCTTAAGGAATGTGTTGTTGAAGTAGGTCACACTCTCCTGGAGGGGTAGAGTTCTTAATAAGGTCCAGTTACAACATTTTAGTTCAGCAAGAAATTGTTGTGGGATAAATTTCTTTTTGTTTCTAATTAGTCTATATACCGGGGGGATGGAAGTAGGGCGTTTGTGTTTAATAATATAAGTTATAAGATGGTCACTGAGGTCATTGGGAAGGGTGCCTGTAGTATAGTTGCTTGAATCTCTATTGGTAAGGATCCAGTCAGTGGTACTTTCTTTTTGGAGAGAATTGCCTAATCTGGTAGGGGATAGAATATGTTGGGAAAATCCATATAAGTTAATGGGTTGTGGGGTTGTGTGGGTGGAGCAGAGAGACCAGTCAATATTAACGTCCCCAAGTACTATGGTTTCTTGTGGGGTAGTTGGTGGTTAACCAGCACAAGGTTTGCTCTAAATTTTCTGTGTTCTTCCCAGGTGGGAAATAGGTAACTGAGGTTGAGGCATTTTTGAGTGTTAAGGCAGATTTTTAGGGCAATTAGTTCTAAGTTAGAGATTGTAGGTGGTTGTACTGGATTCCTATGGATATTTAGGGTATTTTTAAACATGACAGCTATTCCTCCCCCTTTTTTCTTTGCACGATCAGCCCTGAATATAGAACAATTTGATGCACAAGTATGCATCAGAAATCACTAGGTATTCTAAAAACAGTTTATATCTATTATGCTGGGCAAAGAGGTAGAAGGGCAAAGATATTTATTCTAATACCATAAGAAAATCAAAATAGCAAAAATTATACCACTGAGTCAAGTAAAAAAGGAGCTAATCAAAGGTTTTATATCCAACACAAATTCTGGAGCTCGTGTCCAAATAATTCACTGTGGCTCTAGGACAAAAAGAGCTAATTCGTCTCGTACCACATTACTCAAAGCTTACACAAGAGCAAACTTATTTGCCCTTGTCCAATTATTAGCAGACATCTGTTACCTACAACTTTTTACCAGTACATATGGACATCAACTGTTGAGGTCAGACAACATATTGCTGCTTAGAAATAAGTAAATACTTTATTTAAAACAGTGTGCTCATGATAATATTACTTAGCAATGGTGTTGTCTTGCAGCAGTAGACAATCCCTGGGATTCAATAAGGCCTACAAAAAGTGTACACGATATGTATTCAGTAGAGTTCTTACCTCATTTTTTGTGTTTTCTAGTCACTCAGATTATGCTGTGTACATGCAGTCTACAATTTGTTGTAACAGTTATGAATCTGTCAATATTTAAAGCAGCAAAAATATCAGTAGGAAAACTAAAATTGGGAGGAAGAAGGTGCGTGTTGTCTGTTCCTCAGAACAGTGTACACTTGGTGTAGGCTTTTTTGAATCCAGCCCAGTATGTTTGCTAGAAGATAATGCGGTAGGGCTAGTCACCTGTTTGTGTAAACACTTGCTCTAGATTATCACTGTTGAAGTGACACCCTTACCCCATCTGCAAAAATGAGATAAAGGGGTGATTGATGGATGGATCGATGTTGGGATGGAAAGGCAAAAATATGACACATGAGGCTGGCATTTCACACACTGTACTTACATTTCCAAAGGTATGCCCCCCCCCATACTTCAGAATGCAAACATTCTACAGACGGTGTTATAGTAAAAAATAAAATGAAAACATCAACACTGGGGAAATGGATGTCTGATGGCATTACAATAAAGAACAAGGTAGCAAAATTATAATAGCTTGCATTGTTAAAAAATGTAGCCAGAGTGTTTGTACACATTAATATATGAATAATGGCTTTAATTAGAATCTTTATATACAAACTGCAGAAATATAAGGAAAATGCTGCATCTCGGTCTTCTGCTGATTCTCTGACTCCAGCTTGTCCTTTATTATGTAAACAAAGTGCGAGAGAAATCCAGGTGTTCTCATCATGGATCACTATGCTACATATACCTAACTAGGCTAATGTGGACCAATATATAGCAGTGATTTTATATTTTGCTAGCAAGTCTTAAGTGTCTCACTGAGCAGTTAATATGCTATGAATCATCCAAGGGAAGCTGCTGCTAGTAGCACACATATTCTTGTCCACTACGCACAAACAAGGTGACTAACCTCAAACCACACACATGCACAGTTACTCAAATAAGCAAATACTCAACTATTCTGTTCAATTTAACCCAAAAGTTGAAAAAGCCTACCCACACATGGAAATAACTGCCTCTCCCAAACCACTGTTAGTGGGGAAGCTTAGAAAGTACACAGTTAAATTCTAATACTGCACAACTGTACACCCCTTAAGGAAAAATTCAACAAATGTACACTAAACATGTACTTCGCACTTCTTCCTCAATGTGCATGTGAAATACAACCGTGGAGAATGAGTATTTCATCACAGTTCAATTACAGTCTTATAGAAGTAATAAAAATTGAATATACTTGTAATATTTAGCATCTGTCTGGTTCAATTATATTACATCGTGATGCTACAGCAGTCTTCTACGATGATAATCATCTATCCCTAACACATTCCACAAAAGGGTCTAAATTCATAATTCTTACTTTCATAGAAAACAACCAGCTTTGTTATAAATATAGGAAAAAAATAAGCAATACAAAACACACTAAACTCTCTCCCAACTTTTCCTTCTGACTGTAAATTCTCAAAAGTGAGACCAAAATCCTTTAGGAAGTTTGAGTCAGACCCCATCAATGAAGCCTTCTGTACAACTACTCTTACACCGGAACTGTAATCCTTTCTGGGAGAAGTACTTTATAGTAAAGAAATCTGTCATACAGAGAGAACACTGTATCCACTGCCTCATAAAAATGAATGGACACATTTTCACCTCATTTCACACCTTTTGTGGAATTCTCTTTGGTACTGAAATGTTTTCAAGTAACTATTGAACTCTGACTTGTAGCCAACAATGATGAAACCAAGTTTGTAGTAAAACACTTCTTACTTATTAAGACTTTCCGTACCACATATTATAGCATTTTGTAAGAATATTGCCATTACGTGTATAGATTTTACTTAACATTAAGTACAAAATGTTAGTTTAGTTAATGGTATAAATTGGAAAAAGTAAAGTTTTTGTGAATACTGAGATGAAAAACTTTCAACAAAATTTTAAAATGGTACTGGATGTTAGCACTAGATGCATATGGTTAATGGCAGCTTGAAAACATAATTTGCAAGCATATTTCCCAATGTTACACACAGGTGACTCTGTGGTTCCCATATTCCTCTTTCTCTACGTTGTAGAAATCTGAACTCTTTCGGCTTTTCCCGGTTAGGGGTCGCCACAGCGAACTCCGGTCCGCTAATAATTGGCAGTAGATTTTTACGTGCTGGCTTGCCGGGCCTAACGCACAACCTTCAGCGAAGGAACGCCCATTCACACATGTCGACACAGAGAAGACGCTCTGAGAATCGAACGTGCAACGTCTAACTGAGGTGACAATGCTACCGCAGCACCACCACTGCAGCTTAGGTTGTAGAAATCCGAACAGACCCTAAAATTGTTGAGGAACAAAGGCCCGTAAATACACTAATTTTAAATATTGCTCTGAAACTCAAAATGTCTGCCATTATTATCTGATTTTAGCTCACAGTGATTTGCCATTAAATTTTATGGCAAATGCACAAAAATATAAAGAAAATATCTGAACAGTTTCCGAAAATCTGAACAATTGAGATGGTAGTCGCTGATGATCAGTGGCAGATGACAAATAATGAAAACAGGAGTACAGCCATTCATCTTTACTGATAAGTTCTTATTCTTATCTGCGAATGAATTCACTACTGGAGTTGAAGCATGCATAATGATTAAGGAGCCAGTATTGGTTTGCATTCCAAAGTACCCTACATTTAAGGGTCTATGTTGGCAACTGTGTATATTTTTAAGTTGGCATAAAGTAAGCACTGCAAACAAATTTAACAATAAAATATTGATATTCAGTCAACTGTATTACATTATTAGGTTTTTTAAACTTGTGTTTTTATGTGTTTTTAGCTGTATGGTCTTGTCTGCATCACCACTGCCCCCCTCCAGTCTCTTACCTTCAGCCATCTTGTCTCTTGCATGCCCCAACCTGCTTTCTCTATTCACCCTTTCAACTGTACTCTCTGATGCACTAGCTGAGAGTTTTCCCTCTCCTTGTTACATAGTCCTAAAACTTTTTCTCTACTTTTTCAACCAAAAATATTATCCTCTCTCACTTGTAGGCTCTGTGGCATTTCTCTTACCCTCTTGCTAACTGCCCTCACTGTCCACTCTTCCTCTCTTTCCTGTTCTACAATTTCTCCAGCAACTTCATGCTCCATTCTTCCTGACAGTCTCACTTTGCAGTTCCTTTCAGAAAACTTACCCGACTGTTTGTTTTTTGTGCCAGTCTCCACCTGCCTTGGGCCTTTTCTGTTCCACCTCCCTTTAGATGAAGCAGTCATTGCATTCAAATCTGCTTTCCTAAATATACTTAATTCATTGGCACCACTCCACACAGTTCCTGTCAAATCTGACATATCCCTCTGGTTAACTAACGCCACTTGCTCCTTGAAAGCTAGAGATAAAATGTGGACAACCTGGGTAAACACTAACTGCCTCATTCACCTGCAGAAATGTAAAGACCTCATAAACCTTACTAAAAAGCAAGTCAATAAAGACAAAAAGGACTTCTACAATAATCCACCCAGTTCTCAAAGATCTAATCCCAAGAAATTCTGGCACACAAATTCAAATACTCCACCCTGGTAGCCCCTCATCTCCGAATCCCACCCACAACAAATACACCTCTCGAAACCACATCAAACTTCAACGCCTACTTCATAGAGTCCATCAGTAAGTAGCCAAGTCCTATCCCCCTAATTCTAACACTAAAACTCCTCCATATCCCCCTTCAAGTCTGGACTCTAACACCACCTCCCTTAAACCTATACCTACCAGCTATATTAAATTTTTACTTCTCAAACTAAAACCCTGCTCTGCATCTGCAGACAATCTACCTCCCCTCTTTCTCCAGCTAGCAGCAGACTCTCAAGCCCTCCCAGTTTCTATACTAATTAACCAGTCAATCACAGAATCCAAATTTCCCTGTCTGGAAAGAGTTTTGTACCCTACCCATTCACAAAGGAGGAAACTCCACTGAAATATCAAACTTCAGACCTATAGCCATCCTCTCAAAAATACTAGAAAAATGCATACATAAGCAAGTTATGGAACATTTACTTCAGGAAAATCTGTTCACCTCTACACAACATTGCTTTTGTCCTAAACATAGCACCACTACTGCTCTACTATCCTTCAATATGATTTCTCAGGCCAAAGACGACAAACTAGTGTCATGCTTATTCTTAGATCTCTCCAAAGCATTTGACACTGTCTCTTGCTCCCTTCTTCTGGACAAACTCACTAACCGCAATTTCTCCTCTAGTAGGGCCTGGTTTTCCAGCTATCTCTGACCGTCTACAATCAGTAAAGTGGCTCTCAGTCCCCCCCCCCCCAACTCCCCATCAAAATGGGTGTTCCCCAAGGATCTGTTCCTGGGCCACTACTCTTCAATACCTTCACTAATTTACACAGCTCCTGCCCTCAGCCTACCCTCATCCAATATGCTGATGACTCTACTGTCATCATCATTGCAGATACCCTCTCTGACTTGCACTCTATTACTCAGAAATCCTTCAAATCTGTTAAAACCTGGCTCTCCAACAACTAGCTAATTCTAAATGCTAGAAAGATTAAACTCCTACCTTTTCTTCCCAAAAACCTGAATAACCTCAAAACCACTTTTACTATCCATTCTCTAGATAATACGCCCATCACAGTTGAACCCACACAAGACATCTAGGGGTCATGACAGATGACAAACTGAAATTTGATTTGCATGTCAACAATTGTGTTAGGAAGAGCGATCAAAAACTTAGCCTGTTATATAGAAACAAGTCCATACCCAATTAAGTCAGTCTTGCTCTCTCCTCAGCTGACTGTTCCAAGTCATGTCCTCCACCACCCTCTCTGTGAAACGGTGCTCTGTGTCCCCTGCTCCAGGTAGCTGACACGCTCTCTGAAATTTGATTTTACACACACACGCACACACACACCCTGTTAAAGGCTGGCACAGATTTACCAGATATGCCCCCTCTGCAAAGACTGTGTAGTAGATACCACCAGAACACTCCAAAGCTAGCTACTCTAAGGCCTTTACAAGGGTACCTGATGGTTGTTTTTTCTTTTTGGCTTTTCACTGTTAGGGTTGCCACAACGGAATTCCGGTCCACTAATGATTGGCAGTAGATTTTTTTATGGTGCCGAGTTGCCAGCCTGGTGCCCAACCTTCAGCGAAGGCACGTTCATTCACGCATGTCTTTCGGAGGCCACTTTACCGTGGGGAGGACATGCAGACTCCACACACAAGGCACTCCAGCCAAGAATTGAACAGGAGAACCTCTTGCTGTGAGGCAACAACGCTACAGCTGTACCACTGCGGTACCCGATTTATACTGAATAAAATTAATACTAATAAAATGGTAGTTTTTGACCAATGCAGCAATGCTTTCAAGTGTGGCCACTGTCTCCAAATGTACTTTCACAGGATAAAGGTTAAAATATTCTAAGACCAGTCACAATGAAAAGTTTAAATATAGTTGGTGGTGGTGATGAATAAACAAAAATGGTATATATCTATTTAAAATAAACACCAGAGTTTGTCACAGGAAATATTAAAAATAATAACACGGATGGAAATGGAAAGGTTCACACGGATGCAGAAAAACAATATTTTAATCTCTGCATCTTTTTGGCTGACCTAAGAATTACTGTCCCCTAGTTCACTTACTAGAGCAAGGCAAGATGACTTGGGTGACGGGTCCTTCTTTGTCAGGTTTCAAAAGCAGACTGCCCTGAGACTTCTGCTTATCTATTATTAAAGCATAATTTCGGTACTGACTTAGAATGACATCTAGTCATCTGTCTTGTGGCTCCCACACTACCCCTTTGCTAACAACTGAACCAGAATGTAGCACATGTGTCATGTCATAATACTCGCAACTTTGCCAAGATGTGTTATAGCATCTGGAAGCTATAAAAAGATTTAATACTTAAACCCTTTCGAAGTAACAATTACGTCACCCCTAAGGACAGTGCAGTAGGATTCCTAGTCCTGGTTTTCACAAACTGTTGGTCTCTGGCTGCAATCAGGACTGTAAGATACAATCTTTATGGCCTAAACCAGGTAATTTAATTTAAGTCTTATTTTCAAAGTTAATGGACTGAGATTAACCTCTTGCCTTCCAGTATCCTCTGTTGCAATATATTAATTTCAATAGTTACAGTGCAGTCTGACATATAGGTGTATTTCATTTTGGTCCAGTAGGACCCACAGTTGGTATGTTATTTTTATCACAAGCAACTTTACAAATACACTTTCAACACAAGCACCTGTACAAATCAGTTTGATGTACGAATGACACAATTATTTACAAAACATCAGCTAGCTATGCTAGCATGTTACACACTCACCGTGCTGTTACTCCTGGCATAGCTGGCAATACCGCATATCATCATAACAGTGACTAGTATACTTGCTTCAGGGGTACAGGGAAGATATCTGTAAAGATGAGTTTACTGAGGATTCGCAGGAACTTTTTCCCTGATGATTATACTCTTCTGTAGGAAGCAGCGAGTTAAGCTCATTCTGGTGATCTGAAAATTAGAATTGATCACATTGCTTTAGCCAGTAGTATTACGTAGCAAAGTAAACACTGTTGTGAATAAATGAACTTGTCTGCTTCTGTTTTCAGATACTATTTATGATGAAGATGAAGTGCTGTTGGCCCTTGCTGAACAACTGGGAAGCTTCACATCCCTTGTTGGAGGTCCTGAATATGTTCACTGCTTATTGGTAAGTGATTTTTTTGTTGCTTGGGAGACCTACTTGCATATATTAACATTGTACAAATACCTAGTCATACAGCATTTGCATTGTTAATGTTTATAAAATGAAAGGGGAACCAGAGTATTAACTATTACTAGTGAGGTTGTTGTCTTTCGGCTTTTCCCTGTTAGGTGTCGCCACAGCGGAACTCCAGTCCGCTAATGATTGGCAGTAGACTTTTACATACAGAGTTGCCGGCCCTGATACACAACTTTCAACGAAGGTACGCCCATTCACGCAGGTCTCCACAGAAGACGTTCTAGCTGAGAATCGAACAGGACAACGTCTTACTGTGAGGCGACAATGCTACCGCAGCGCCACCACCGCAGTAACTATTTATTAGTGAGGTGTGTATATATAATTTTTTTTAACTTGAGACAGCAACACTGAAACCCAGTGTCCTTGTAATTTCTCCTGGAAACCTCTGTTACCCCCACTTGTAATTGCAGGACTCGCACTTGAGAGTCTTAGAATTACAATGTAGAGCCTTGCATTGTAATGATAGTATAGAAGTGTCACATCACCACTCTGAGACTGACTGTCGGGGAACATGATTCTAGCTGCTTTTTTTAATTAGCTTACATTCTACAGTGGTTCATTACAAAGACCCCTCGCTTTGCATTATCTGACTAGTTCTATATAAAATATAAAGTTAACGCAAGAATGGTGTTGCATCTCCTTTTAAAAAGCGTCTTCAAAGCAAATTGTGTTCAAGGACTTTGACCCTCAGGCGTAACCAGTTTTCTGTCATGGCAGACTTTGTTTTATAGCGTCACTATCAGTAGAGTGATAAAGGTATAGCATCCTCTACCTCCTGAATGATTTCAATGCTGAATAGAATAAGACTTAAATCCGATAATAGGCAACCTCGGTGAAATCATAAGGCGTGCCAGTCACTGATGCTCTGATGAAGCTCATGGTTATGAGTGAAAGCGCTTAACTTTTCGGTTTTTGGTTTGTGGTTCTTGTGTTTTCTACAATAAATGTGTTCCGTTTGGTGCATCAGTGACTGGCACGCCTTTTGATTTCACCGAGGTTGCCTATTATCGGATTTACCTCCTGAATGATGCCATTCTTGCTAGATTGCAACTTCACATTAGACATGACTGGAATCCTCAACCCGCTTTTAGGGAATACAAAAATTGTTATACAAGTAGACTTGCATCTTGATTCCTCCTAATAGAATTATTTGTAAGATGTACATAAACATTTTTTTTTATGTAGTCTCTGGCCTGATTTAAGAAAAATAAGTTTTTGCAAAAAACGTTCGACCCTAGCTCCCCTACCAGCATGCTTTATAACTGAACTTGTATAAGTGGCAAACCCTTGATGAGCAACTCTAGAGTCTCTTGTGGCTAAACCAAAACTGCTTGGTAATCTGTTACTTAAAAATGTTTGAGATTCTTCATGTGCATCAGCCGGAAGTTGAACTTAAACCTTTCTTTAGGGTTTAATGTTCCTTTTGAGGACTAAGTTTTGGAGGTGGATGTACTAGGAATGTGTTATGAATCTGTACACACCTCAACATAAAAATGTAGCTTATTGTTTGATACTGTATATGACCGTTTGTCTCTACCAAATGGTTTTCAGCAAATTGGTTTGTGTTAAAATGTTCAATATTCAAAATACCTTCTCTTTAACGTAGTTCTTCTGAGTAGTAAGAAAATATGTAGTGTAGAATGATTAGAGGGTTTAAGTCTTGTTTTTAAATGTAGATCCTACAAATATTGTGATAAGTATTTTGCACAGATGGTTTGCAGATTATTAATTATTTCAGTGTCTAACTTACACAAGACGCGAGGACATGCCTGTGACAGATGATGCGCCTTCATTTACAACATGGTGAGACATAGGATTATGACAGGTATCTGTTTTCCATTTACCAGTTATCTTAGTTGTCTGGTATCAATCCATTTGCTGGCTGTAGTTATCTGTTTTGCTGTCTCTTGCTGTTTTACCTTGTCTTGTGATCAAAACTGTTGATAGGCTTGGTCCTTGGGTCAGATTTTACAGTTACATTAACATGGCAGCATCTTAAGCACTTTTGTTTATCAATGTGATGAGATTAGCAATAATGTTACAATTTGTGTGGAGTGTGTCAGCACAGCTCCTGAAACTAACCATGTCCTTCTGTGGGTAATTTTGCTGCCTCCAGACTGGACGTAATAACTCCAAAATCTCTGCAGGTATGGGTAGTGGTAAACTGGAAACAGTTCATAGGGTAGGTACTAGGCTATCTGCCCAAGGGCATTTGTAAGCCTAGCCAGAGTGTAGTCTTTCACCACCCATTGATTAACTGATCCTCTGTCAAGCAGAGCCAGTGAAGTGATCCCAGGGGTGTATTTTAATGTTACCCATCCACTCGTCAAGGTTTCTCTTGAAGAGTGTTGGTGAGGGGCTCTGCCTGATGTAATTTGGAATTTTGTTCCAAAGCATGGGGAGTCTGACAGGAATCTATCCCTCCAACATGTTCTATTTATTGTGGCGAGGTTTAGCTCACTAGAGCGCGTGGCTCGCAGTGACTTGGATTTCTTTAGGTTGAGCATGTCCATCAATTCTGAGTTGGACATGGCTTTGTAAGTCAGGCAGAGATGACTTCTGAGCAAGTGATATGCCACTGAGTACAGTCGGAGTTTTTTCAGTCAGGCTGCATAGGACATATGTTTGAGGCTAGTAATCCTGTTGGTGAGGTACTTTTGTGGTCTTTCCAGCTGTTTAAAGTGTCTTGAGGTACATCCCAAATGAGACCTTGTACTCTATGATGGGTCTGAGTGACAAGTAGAGGGGCACTATAACCTCTTTATTTCTAGATGCAAACCCGTTAGTAATTAGATGGGCCACAAAGAAGGATTTCCTAACTACTTTGGCAATATGATTGTCAAAGGAGAGATTACTATCTACCTGGGTCCCCAGATCTCTTATTACCTCTTATGTATTAAGGGGGCCGCCACCTATGTGGTAATTCGTGGGCGTTTTGTTTTTTCCAAACGGGATGAGTATGCATTTTTTTGGCATTTAGCTTGAGGCCATAACTTTGACACCAGGTGTCAGTCTCAGTAAGGCCCTTTTGGAGGATGTTCGTGTCAGCCGGAGAGTCTATTATGGCTCCCACTTTGCAGTTATCAGCGAACTTGGTTAGCCGTAGTCTTCCTGTGTTTGCCTGTACTTCTGAGAAGTATATGCCGAACAGTAGGGGTCCCAGGACCAAGCCTTGTGGGACACTACTTGTAACTGGTTTAGTCTGACCTGGAGCCCGCTTTTCTTGCCGTGTGAGTTCTGTCTGTAAGCCAGTTGGCAACCCATCTCGTGATGTAGGGGGTTTATGTTCAGGCTGGTGAGTTTTTGTCTGTAATACCAGAGTGGGGAACGGTGTCGAAAGCCTTGGCGAGGTCAAGGTAGGCAGTGTGAACCACCTTTCCCCTCATCTATAGCCTTGGTGACTGTCTCGAAGTCAACCAGGTTTAGTAGGCATGATCTGCCCTTAAAGCCGAACTGGGTCAGGTCAAGTGTTTGGAGGTTCCCAATGTCTTAAGTTCCATGATGATGCGCTCCATAGCCTTGCATGCCAGTCTAGTCAGGCTTATGGGGCGATAATTACCAGGGTCAGTTGTGGCACCTCCTTTGTGGAGAGGAATAACCGTTGCTGTGCGCCATTCTATGGGCACGTAGCCTGTGGAGAGGCTGAGGTTGAACAGCGTGTTTAGTTGGGGGGTTAGTTCATTTCTGTAGTTTGTGCAAGGCGCAGCCTGGGACACCATCTGGTCCCATTGACAGTGTTTTTGGCTTTTGAAAGAGCTGTTTTCACCTGTGCGTCTGATTTTTGGGACATACTTTTCCGGTATTATTCTGGGCCCTTTTGAAGGTGAGAGGGAGGTGAAGTTTGCACTGAATCTATTTGCCAGGATGTTGGCAATATCAGTAGGTTCAGTATATTTTGTGCTGTTTTGCACTAGTTTAGTGCAGATCTGAGAGTTGCCACTTAGATTCTTAATATAGTTAAAGAAGGCTTTGTGGTTATCTTTTGAATCCTTGGCTATTTTTCTTTAGAAGTTAGCCTTGGATGATTTCATGAGGATCTTCAGTTTCTTACTGATACTGATCAGGGATGTCTTTCCTTCTTGGGATTTGCTTTTTTTCTGAACTAGTTTCCTCCTTGTATTGTATAGCCTGTTTATTGCAGGGGTCCACCAAACTGGTTTCCTTCTCTTAGAGGAGTGAGTCTTGGTTTTTCTAGGGATGGTACTATCCATGCATCCTTGTAGGTGCTCAGAGTGCATTTGTAAAGGTTTCTACATCTTGGGCAGTGTTATCCTTTAGCATGGGCGCTGTGAAACTTACCACCTCTGTCCTAAGTAAGGTGAAGTTTGCTTTACAAAAGTTTTTTAGTGTGGCTTCCTTAGTTGAGGGTGGTGGTGGGGTGTGGACATCCAGAGTGATTAGTTTAGTTTATGGTCTGATCTAACCAGTGATGGGTTGACCAGGTCCAATATGTTTTCACCTCTGATAGGGGAGTTTACCAGCTGATCCAGGGCATTTGAGTTGATGAATTCCAGGAAGTGCTGGGCCTGGGAATTTTTACTCTAGTAGTTCTCCCCGAGAATGGTAGGGTAATTGAAATCGCCCAATATCAGGGTGTTTGGTAGGCCCTTCATGTTTTCCAGTGTCTCCAGAAAGGTGGAGTGGTGGTCCTGGGTCATGGAGGGTGATCTGTAGCAGGCCACAATTTGCATTGCAGGTTTGCCCGATGTTAATTGCAGATGGATGATCTCAGAGGTATCCTGCTGCACTACTAACCTGGAGGTGTAGGTATCCTTGAATATGGATACACCCCCTCATTTTTTGTTTCGGTCTGTGTTCTGTGGCCGAAACGTGTGATATGAGTTGTAGCCCAGTAGTGCTGGGGTGCTCTCTGGAGCCTTGAACCAGGTTTCAGTTGCTGCACAGATGTTCTCCTTACTGAGGAGTGCTTCGAGTGCGTGCATTTTGAGATTTAAACTCCTGGCGTTGAGTAGCATAACACTCAGTTTTTTGTTAATTGTGCTGTTTACGGAGGTGGGTTTGACTTTTGAGCCTTGCCTAAAAAAGGCACTATGGGGGCAGCAAGAGCCTTGACCAGTATTCGAAAGTGTAGGGGTGACTGGTGCAAGCAGTCTCTTGCGAAGCAACGCGACTTGTCGAGCATGTCGTCCCAGGCTGACAGACACCAGATCCCCTTTGACACCAGAAGCTTAGCCAATTGTTGAAATTAATTTTTTCTTTATACTGAGGTATCATTCCTGGTGAGGGCAGGATGCTACTCGGTGTTAGGGTCATACCAGCCTGGGCTACATGATTGGTGAGCTCTTCCATGTCTCTCCATGTAGTCCAGGGAGGTACTCTCAGGTCATTCACACCAACATGAACAGTGACAGTCATATTTGTACTTGTTCTGGAGTGACCTGAGTGCTTGTGTTATGTGGCGGATTCTGGCTCCTGACAGGCAGGTAACAGTAACCTTCTGCTTGTCCACCCTAGTGAGTGGGACGTCAGTGTGCCTGACTATAGAGTCACCTATTACTAGTGTGTTAGGTATGTCGTTTCGCCTTAAGGGCTGTGGTTGTGCGGCACACTGTTTTTGTTTTGTGTTGTCTGGTTTGTGACTGGAAGTGCAGGTTGTTTGGGTGTCTGCTTTGGAGGTCTCTGCGGCTTTTGCAGGTTTTTATTTAGAGCCTCGGAGTATGATTTTGTGTATTTGTGTATTTTTTGCCAGTGCTGTTGTAGTAGGTCTGTGTGCAACATGAGTTGTGGTGCAAGTGTTAACCTTCTCTTGACTGTCTGTTCCAGTCTTGGGTGGAGACAGTTTGGCTTCCAGTTTGGCTGTGTAATTGCATCTCTCGCTTATGTTAGTGTTTTGTAACATTACCTCAGGATACCCAGATTCACCAGCTGGACTGGAGAGTGCACCAGAAGTTGCCCTTTGGTCATGCCTGAAGAGTAGGGTGAGCTGCTTTGTCGCTTGGTTGGCGAGGGGTGAATAAAGAGCCTTGTCCTGCTTGGGCAATCAGTGTCGGGGTATATTAGTGCTTGCTATTAGGTCTGAGCAAATGCTGGGCTGCAAGATGCTTTTTGAGTGCTTAGGTTGAGAGTTAGGCTAGTTTCAAGGGAAAAACTGAAAAGGATACTTAGTGGAGCCAGGAATAATTTAACCGTAGCTAACTGGCACTGCCCGGTGCGCAAAACCGTGCAAATGTTTTTATAGTAGGGAAATAGAAATTAGTCCAAAATGGCCAATAAACTACTAACTTCTGGGCTGGAACCACACCTCCAGGGACAGATAGGTTGCTCAAAGCTCCCCTCTCAAAGGTGAACAGAGAAACTTCCTTCTATCCAAGTATGGGATAGGCAACTCAGAAACTAGTGTCACAGCCCTGAATTCAGCACTAGCCTGAAAACTGGAATATACTAGCTTAACTACAATTTCTGGGCCAACAACCTCTCCTCTCTTGGTAGACATGCTGCCTAGTGCTTACCACTCCCACTGATAAGCTAGCAGGCTTTCCTTCAACACAGGCTTGTGGGGCTCAGAAGCTTACCTACAGTCCTGGATACAGCAACTTGGTATCTGTACTAGGTTAGTTACAGGAAGGGTGGGAAACGAGCGCAAGTGCAGCTTTTAAACCAGAACATTGAAAAATGGAAAAAAAAACTGCCCAAATGGCAAAATAAACTACAATTTCTGGGCCAAAACTCTCTTCCCATGGAGGATAGGCTACCTAGTGCTTACCACTCCCATTGATGAGCTAGAAGGCTTCCCTACAATACAGAAAGGCTTGGGGGGCTCAGAAGCTTACTAACCATCCTGGATACAGCAACTCTGGAACCGGACTAGGCTAGTTATAGAAAAGGCGGGAAACAGGCACAAGTGCGGCTTTCAAACAAGAGAGTTGAAAGAGATGAAAAAAACTGCTCAAACAGCCAATAGCTACAATTTCTGGGCCAGGGACCACTCCTCTTGTGGTAGATAGGCTACCTGATGCTTACCACTCCCCCTGATAAGCTAGAAGGCTTCCCTCCAACACGGAAAGGCTTGGGGTGCTCAGAAGCTTACTACGAGTCCTGGATACAGCAAATCTGTCCCTGGACTAGACTCGTAGCAGGAAAGGCAGGAAACCAATACAAACACAGGCTTTTAAATCAGGTTGAAAGCGATGGAAAAGCTTCCCAAACTGCCAATAAACTATAAATGTTATGTAGTCTGATCTCACCTTCATTTTTACATATGGGTTTGGAGCCAATCCTCTGCTCCGACTCAGCTGATTTACAAGCTGGAAGACTTCTAGTTGGCTCATGGCTAAGCAGGTATCCCATGGTGCACCAGTGCAATCCCCAGATCTAGTTTGCCACGTCGACTAGTTCGCTTGTGCTTCTCTTGGCTCTGGCTAAGTTTTTTCAAAATTCTTTATATTCAATGCTTTATTGTACATTTAGTGTTGCGCTTGCCCTTTGTGAGTGCAACTTAGTTTACTAGTTATTGGTATTTTGTGTGGCAGTTAGTTTAGGCACCTTTGCGCATTTTTTGATAGGCAGTTTTTGACAGTTTTTTGTTTAGTCAACAGGGGCTCCTGTTGTCTGTTATTCTGACCTTTTATTTTGGTCACTTTTGGCAGTTCTGCTATTTTGACATTGAATGTTTTGGCGGATCCGCTTGTGAATTTACTAGGATTGCAAGTATGCTACCTGTTTTTCTTTAGGAATATAGAAATTTTGTATTTTACGGTTTCTGTTGTGTGCATGGGCTTTACTTTCTGGTCTGTTTAAGTTAGAAGACCTAGTTTCACTACACCGGGCTAGGCCCATTTAAGTTAGAGGACCTAATCCTCGTGTAAGCCCTTCTTAGGGCTAGGCCTGTTTTAATTAGAGGACCTAGTCCTCCTTTTTAATCTCTTTGGGTTGTGTGTGTGTAATATGTCCAAGGAAAGTAAGGAGCATAAACCCTCTAGGTTCAAAAATTGCATGAAATGCTCCCAGAAGATGTCCTTTAACGGAAGGCCACAGTAGCTGTCTACTGCCTAGGGGCCATCCACTTACAGGAGTCATGTTTGTTCTGCCATGCTTTCTCTCCTAGAGTGTTACAGGAGAGAGAGAACAAACTCATACTCAAGGGTCTCTTGAAACCATGCTTTGAGGAAGCGCTATCCAGTTCTTCGGCTTCCTCTAAGTCTGGGAAATCAAAATCCTCAAAAAGGCCACCTCCGGCATCGGCTGGTGTTTCGGAGCCACCTCCTCAACAGTTGAAGTAATCCAAGTCTGCCTCCTAAGCCTTCGGAGCCAAAGGAGAGCATCATGGTGGTGTCAGTCTGTTACAGGTGTTTCAGAACCGATCTCTGAACCTATTGATACAGCAGTTGACACTGCTACTCTGAGCCGGTCTGTGAGCTCCCTACTAGTTTCCGTAAGAAGTCTCCAGTCCCCCCAGGTAAAGATCCCCAACTATGTCTTCCACCAACTGTCTTCCAGGAGCCTTTCAGAAGATGTGGCGAGGGTAGTGCTGAGACTCCTGAAGTAGTCTGCTTTGCAAAATTGTTGGCTCAGACCCATTCGACTCCGGAGTCACTTGGCCCAGCTTTGCCCTTGTCTGCTATTCCTCCTCTGAGCCATATTGGACTTTTGGAGCCAGAGTGCTTGGTGCCAACGGAGGAAATGCTGGCTCCAACTCACCTTGTTGCTGCCTATGAGCAGGGTTCGGGCCCAACACGCTCTGTGCCGTATGTCGTGTCCAGGGGCCGAAGCTCTCCTGTTGGCACCAACAGGGAGGGTTGGAATCTATCGTAGATTCCGAGCCTTCCTCTCGGTGCTTCGGCCAGGGTGAGCTTGGACCCTGCATCTATCTCTGAGCTGACAGCTCTGGCTCTGGAGCTGACCTGCGTCTCTTTGGAGCGGGGGAGGTCTTTGGAGCCGGAGAGGTCAGCGTTTGAGATGATGAGCATGCCGTCTCATTCTCCAGCCCCTACCAGTGGCACCAGCACTCTTCCCCCGAGAACACCCTCTACAGACTCCGACCCTACTCTCTCTGGAGACAGCAGAGACCCACAGCTTCAGGAGCCATCACCTGGTGGCCTGCACTCTTCTGAGGCTTCCCCGGAATATCCTTCCGAGGAGCATCCCCGGACGAGGTTATGTAAGAGGAAACATGTTGACTCCCAGGATGAGTCTTTGACATCGGACACTGACCTTGAGGAGTTTGAAGGGTCCCCCAAGTCGTCTTCAGTCCCCTTTGTGGACATTTTAGTGATCCTTAGGCAGAGGTGTGACTGGCCCACTGTTAACCCTTCTGATGAGTCTGTGTACCTGAAGGCTTTCAGGTCTCAACCTTCTGCCTCTTGGGTGTCCCCACCTTTTGACTAACTGATGGATCTTGTTAGTCGAAAGGTGTGGGATACTCATGACACCACGGAGCCAGTCCCCAGGCGACTAAAGTTCTTGTCTGCCCCTCCTGGTGAAGAGTTCTTGTCCAAGTGTATTCCCGTAAATGCCATGGTGGTGGCAGTGGCCATGAAGAAAGTGCAGAGACCTCTTCATCTGTTCATCCGCCAAACAAGGAGTCTCGACAGATGGACAGATTTGGGAAGCATATTTTTAGTTCAGCGACCTTTACCCTTCGATCGCTGAGCTATCTCACGCACTTCACAAGGTTGCAGAGGGATCTCCTCAAGGAGTTAGGAGATTCCATACAAGGTGCTTGTACTGAGGGAGTTACAGACAAGATTTCTACTCAGTTGTCCACCTTAAATTCTGTGGTTAACTCCCCCATGCGACTTCTCTTACGCTGCGGATTGAGCGAGTAGAGCAGCGGGTTCTTCGTGTTTCACTGTTGCAGTCATTACATTTGGGTAATCTGCTGGCAGGTTGCCCTCAGTTTGCCTGAATTCCAAAGTATCTGGTCCTGCGTCGGTTGCTGTCTTCTCTTACATGACGTCAGGGGTATAAAACATGCAGCCGACGCCAGTTTTTCAGACTTTCTTGCCACGCAGTGCCCGAAGCAGAAGCATTTCGCAAGTGTCGGTTGGCCGACTACTGAAATATTAGAGTTTGTTTCAGAACCAAAGTCTTCACTAAATCTAAGTACCCCGTTGGGGAAACTTTTTTCTTTCTTTTTACCGATGTCAGAAAAAATTAATCATTGTGTTACTTGTGGGAAGCAAATACCTCATAAGGATTTCCATTTATACTGTATTCCTTGCCTAGGCCCTGATCAGAACGTGCCTGGCTGTCGGTTTTGTGCTAGATTTAACCAACCCACTATTAAGTGTCTCTGTATATTTTTACATCAAAGTATTTTGGAAACTGATTTAACTAACCAGAAATGTCGTCTGATAGCAATCAGACTACCGGAGTACATAAATGCAAAGAAAAGGACAGAGTACGGCAGTTGAGATTCAAAACAGAAGATGAAGCTTCTCCTAAGCCAGTCGCTGGTTCGCTGGTACTCAGTGAGGCGCTTTTGCAGCCCCTGATACCTGCTGCAAGATGCACAAGGTTTTGGACCGACGGATGTATCTCTCTCATTTGGGTCTGGAGCCGCTGAGCAGGCTCCGGCTTCTGAGGGTGTATTCAGACCTCAACATTTGTATATCAAACCGACAGCTGCAAAACCAAAGACAAAAGCAACTTCTAAAACTAAAAAAGCAGCGCATGAGCCACGTGCACAGGCCTCTATGCCTAAAAAAACAGATGATCAAAATGGCTGAAGACCTTATTACCTTGATCAGGGGTACCCATCCCCCCCCAGATAAGAGGCCTAGGCAAGACACTATTATGAATCTTCAGATTAGGTTTCTGTTTCTTCTGTTTCCTCTTCTGATCAGGAATTATCTATACCTCTCTGAGGATTCTGATGCTGAGGAGTCTATTCCATCTGCATCTCTTCCTGAGGATTATTCATTTGGAGAAACTTTGCATACTTTGAGGGGCATTTTCACTGGGAGAATCAAAAAAGAGGCTCGGATTTCCTCCTCCACCCTCAGCACAAGCCTTTAGCCATCCCCCGTTTTAGACATTGTTGATGTGTTTTCAGAGTCGAGCTTGACCCCTGACTCCTTACCTCAGGCTTCCAGTAAGCCTGACAGATATTACAGGGTCCCTGACTAACATAAATTTTTATTTAGAAACCCTGCTGCTCATCCTGAAACTATTTCACAGGGTCCAAAGGGAGTTAAGGCCTCAACAGCAAAAAATCCTACCCCCCCCCCCCTGACAGAGATTCAAGGGCACTAGAGACAGATGGGGAAAAAGGTTTATACATCTGCAACCTTGGCAATCACGGCCTTAAACTGTCAATTTCATATGCTTAAGTACTAAAAACATTTTATGGAATTGCTGAAACAGAAAATGATTATTTCAGAATGTGCAGAAAATAAAGAATTGCAGGAATCATTGCATCTGGAGTAGGGACTTCATTTGTCAGCAACCTTTGGGTCGTGGATCCGACATCTTATTATACAGCTATGGATCTGAGCTCCTAGCTCCTCCTCTCACCCATAATCCCCTGCCAACCCCAAATGACCTCAGATCTAGTTTGCAGCTCTTAAGTGTGTCAGTTGGATTTTGAGCTCCTGGCAATTTTTTCAGATAAGTGACTCTGGTCTAATCAGCCTACTTTTTAAGTAGTTTAATCAGTGTGTGTGTGTTAGGTTTCCCTTTAGTCAGTTAATTTTTAAATTTTTTAGTGTTTACCCTCCCCTCGCTGGTCGTTAGTGTGTGGTGTGCTTGCGTTTGGGGCCTAGTGTGTTTGTGTAGCTTTTATTTAGTTTTGGGTATGTCAGAGGCCCCAAAACCTATTTTTTCTAAGTGCACAGAGTGTGGCCATAAGCTCTCTCTGGCAGATGGCCACACTCTTGTGTTCGGTGCCTTGGGGTTGAACACCTGTCCTCGGGCTGTACCATTTGTGCAGCGTTCAACCCCAGGGCACTGAAAGAGCGGAGGTCGAAGCTGATCCTGGTGGGACTTCTGCCCCCGGCTTCGGCCTCTGCTACTCCCGTGGCACCTCCTCAGCCTGTGGTGGTGGCCACTCCTGCCCACCTTCCCCCGGCCGGGATTCAAACTCCTACTAAAGCGCCGGAGGCCAGGAGGGAGAAACAGAGGGAGAAGCACCACAAGCGGCGGGCCGAGGCCTCCGCTTTGGCCCCCCAGCTAAACGGGCTTCTCCTTCCACGGCTTCCAGGTCTCCTCCTCCTTGTCTCCGATCCCCTTGCTTCTCCCCAGGACCCAAGGAGGAGGAGACCTGATCTCAGAGGTCATCGAGGCGGCATTCCAGGGCTGCCTCGGTGGCTTCTTCGAGATCCACCTACAGCCAGTTTGATGCAGACTTGGACCGGATGATGAGAAGGTTCATCCAAGCCCAGCTGCAGATGGGAGTGCTCTTGCCTCCGCCCCCTTCGGGTGGGAGCTTGACACCTTTCTTTGTTCCGATAGCTCCTTCTCCGACCTGCTTCCCGGATTCGGAGCGCTCTGAGCCGGGCAGCGTTGGAGCCGGGGGTGGGTCGGCGCCGACAGTACTGGGTACTTCGGATCCGACCCTGCCCTCAAGTCTGTCGGTTCCATCGTCGTATCCGACCTCTCTGAGCCGTGGGGCAAGCTTCGGATCCGAGGGATACAGTGTACCTTCGGCTCCGTCCAGGTCGGAGCACACTGGTCCCTCTGATCCAACGGTCTCTGCGCCGGTTCCGATCCTTTCATCGGATCCGAGTGGGAGTCTGCTTTTGAGCCCAGGGAGAGCGGCTCCCCCTCGGCCTTCGATGCAGTGGAGAGGGCTCTGTCGAGAGCATCCGGACCTCCGGCCCTTCTTGGCCCCACCCTGCACTCCCTCTCTGCTGGGTCAGGCTTCCATCACCTGGCCACAGGGACAGCCTGCTTCGATGTCCCAGGTTGTTCCATTGGAACAGGATATTGCTGGTGAGACATCCGCGGACAGCCCCCCCCCCCCCCCCCCCAAGGAAGTGCCTTGCAAGCACAAGTGTAAGAGGAGGCACGTGGACTCCCCCGAGTCCTTAACAGAAGACACTGACTTGGATGAAGGGGAAGGCTCCCCAAGGTCACCCCCTGAGGATGTCTCCTTTGGAGACATCATGGAAATGCTCAGGATCGGGGGGGGGATGGTCTACCCCCAAGGCTTCCTCCGACGAGTCCGTGTTCCTTGAGGCATTCGAAGCAGGCCCGTCTACCTCTTGGGTGTCCCCTCCGGCTGACCCCCTGGTGGACCTTATCACCATCAGGGCGTGGAAGGAGCCGGACACTGCAGAGCCAGTCCCTAAACACCCGGATAGGATTTTGAGCCCCCCTGCAGACCGGTCCCACTGGAGCAAGGGTCCTCCTGTAGATGCCATGTTGACGGCGGCAGCCACGAAGAAGGAACTAGCTCAGGAGAGCCCCTTGGTCCATCCACTGAGCAAGGAGTCCCACTCGATGGATCGCCTTGGGAAGCGGGTATTTAGTTCAGTGACCTTCTCAGTAAGGTCTCTTAACTACATGGCACATGTCATCAGGATGCAGCGAGATCTTATTAAAGAATACGCTGCTTCCCCCCAGAGTCCATGTCAGCGGAGGACAAGCAGTTGTACTCCACTCGTATGGCCACTCTAAAATCTATTTCCAATACCTCTATGCGGCTGTTGTCCCACACCACTGAGGGAGCCGCTAGAGCTAGTGGAGCGGGCCTAGTTGAGACGTCAGGCCTGGCTCCGACATTGTGACTTCACAAAGAACGCCTTAAAGGGCTCCGCGAACGCCCCCCCTTTGATGGTTCTGCCTTGTTTGGCAAGACCGTTCGCGAGACACTTGTCCAGAGTGAGAAGGACGGGAAGACGTCTGCTGTCTGAGTCCGCTTCTCTGTTCCCCAGAGGTCCTTCTCGAAGAACCAAATGGGACAGAAAAAGATGTGGCTCCAGAAATCGCAACATTCCCAACCCGCTCCGGACAACCAGTCCTTCCGTGGCATAGGAGGACAGGGAGGACGCCGCCCTAGAGGCAGAGGGGCCCCGAGAAACTTTGGGTCCAGAGAAGCTTTCTCTGATCGGCCCATGCAACAGCCCTGAAGGGTTGCCTGACTGCTCCAATCTGGAGGCAGTCGGGGGGGGGGGGCACTTTTCGAAGTATCTGGAGACATGGGAGTCCATCACGTCAGACCGCTGGGTGCTTCGGATCTTATCCAGATGTTACAAAATCCCAATGCAACATGTCCCCAGACTCAGGAACCTCCCCGATGTACCACCCGATCAGAGGGAGGCTGCAGCTGCAGAAATCCAGCAGCTGCTAAGAGCCATCCAGCCCGTCCCCCCAGACCAACTCAGATTAGGGTTTTACTCAAGGTGCTTTCTGGTGCCAAAAAAGACGGGGTCTTGAGACCAATCCTAGACCTTTCCCTCTTGAACCTGTTGGTAACAAAGGAAAAAGTCCGAATGGTCACAATTCAGTCCATTCTCTCCCTCTTGCGGGAGAACGACTGGATGTGCTCAGTAGACTTCAAGGATGCGTACTACCACATTCTAATGGACAGACGATCCAGGAGGTTTCTCCGCTTCCGGCTGGGAGACAGCCACCATCAGTTCAGGGTCCTTCCCTTTGGCCTCACCACAGCCCCCAGGGTGTTAACCAAAGTTTTAGCAGTGATAGCGGCCCACCTGAGACTCCAGGGAATGCAAGTTTTCCTGTACCTGGACGACTGGCTCCTGACCGCCCCAACAAGGCATCTATTGTGCTCAGCAAGAGGCTATTTTCTCTGCCTAGCCCCCCAGTTAGGCATCACAATCAATACGGACAAATCCTCCCTTGCTCCGAGACAAGTAGAGTTCATAGGGGCCAGATTGGTTACCAGAAGTCTGCGAGCCTACCTGACTTTGGAGCGACTACAGAATCTGTCTTCATGTGCGGGCCATCCTCCAATCAGAAGCTCCACTGGCGGAATTGGTCCTGAGGGCGCTGGGCTCCATGGCGGCGGCAATAACGCTTCATCTATGTGCTCGCCTAAATGAGGGTACTTCAGTGGACCTTCCAAGTGCAATGGTCCTTCCAATTTCTTCCTCTCTGCCACCCTATCTCAATCAGCAAGGCTTGCAGGAGGGCCCCGTTATGGTGGCTCCAGTCTCCAGACCTCCATATAGGCCGGCCCTTCCGCACTTCACTGCCTCTCGCCTCGGGTGGGGGGGGGCATTGCTCGGGCAGAACAGTCCAAGGCACGTGGAACGATACCTCCCTGCATATCAATGTTCTGGTGATGAGGGCGGTGCTGTTAGCGTCGCAAGCACTTCAGAACCTTCTTCCCGTATGAACTATTGCGATAGAGACGGACATGTCAGTTTGGAACATCAACAAACAGGGCGGAACCAGGCCCTACCCTCTCTGCCGAGAGGCTATGAGGGTGTGGGAATGGGCGGTCTCCATCAACCGCTTTCTGATCGCAATGCACATTCCGGGATGGACCAACATTCTGGCGGACAAATTCAGCCGCACCATTCTTTCCCCTTACGAGTGGTCTCTCAATTTCCAAGTAGCAAAGCGGATATTTGCAAAATGGGGGCAACCCTGCTGCGATCTCTTTGCCTCTCCCTCAAATACGAAATGCGACAGCTTCTTTGCTCTTATTCCCTCACCAGGGGAAGTCCCGAGAGCCGCTCTGGTGCATGCTTGGCCGCCCGGTCTACTTTATGCATTCTCCTCTACCCTTGATGCTAAAGCTCTTACAGAAAGCCTCGCGGTTGGGGAGCAGAATGATCCTCTGCCCCATTCTGGCCTCTGCAAACTTGGTTTCCTTACCTGTGGTCTCACTTGGTGAATCCTCCCTGGATTCTGGATCCCAGCCCGGATCTAATATCCCATCCATCAGGCTTACCGACCCCGAATCTGGACAACCTGAAGCTGGCAGCTTGGCTGCTCCAGTTCCACTCTTAATCAGGACTCCCGGTATCTCTTCACCAGTCAAAGCCATCTTGGTGGCAGCGCACAAACCTTCCACCAGGAAAGTTTACCGCAGTAAATGGAAGCGCTTTTCCATCTGGGCGGAACATCATAATTTGGACCCCTTCACTGCCCCTTTAACGTCCGTGTTGGACTTCCTCACCGGACTCTTTCAGCAAGGAGCCAGTTGTTTGACAGTCAAGGTACAATTGACAGCCATCTCCCATTACCATGTGGGACATGGGACAAGGTCCTTTGTCAGCTAAACTATGCAAAACCTTCCTCAAGGGTACCGTTCTGCTCAGGACCCCTATCAAAGAAGCCGTACCCCCTTGGGGACCTATCACTAGTCCTTCAAGCCTTGACTGCTTCCCCCTTTGAAACAGCTGCCTCGGCCGAACTCAAATACCTGTCCTGGAAAACAGCTTTCCTGGTAGCCATCACTTCAGCGAAGAGAGTTTCGGAACTTCAAGCCCTTTCCTTGAAACCCCCTTACTTGGTTTTTCAGCAGGATAGTGTACCTCAAGACCAATCCCTCCTTCCTACCCAAGGTGGCCTCAGAAACCAATATCAATCAGTCAATCAACCTACCAGTTTTCTTCCCTAAATATCAAAATAAAGGCGAGTACAAGCTGCATTCTTTAGACGTGCACAGGCAGCTGCGTTTCTATATTCATAGGACTGCTGGTCACAGACAGTCTGATCAGCTGTTCATCTCCTTTGCCAAATTCAGTTTGGGTAAAGCCGTCTCAAAGGTCACCTTGTCACACTGTATTTCCCAATGTATTCTTCTAGCTTATGAAGCTTCTGGGAGACCCCGCACCTCAGGGAGTCCGTGCACATTCCACTCGCTCCATCTCTACTTATGCTGCCTTTAAATCTAGAGTTCCTTTGGATGATATTTGCTCGGCAGCCACTTGGGCCTCATCTCTCACCTTTATCAACCACTACAGACTGGACGTCATTTCCAGAGAGAGAGCATCCTTTGGCCCCGCAGTGCTCCGGAACATCCTTCCATGATGGCCGCCCAAGATTCGGGTAGCTGAGGACTCTGTCCCAAAGGTTGCTGACAAATGAAGTCCCTACTCCAGATTAAGAAGTTATGTACTCACCGTAACGTTCCATCTGAGTAGGTGGCTTCATTTGTCTGCAACCACCCCCCCCTTCTTCCCCCTGACCTTCAGAGTTAGTACTTTTTGTATTATCCTGCCTTTTCCTGTTAGGACACCTTTCCAGGTATCTGTAGGAGGGCAAACTTGATCTGAGGTCATTTGGGGTTGGCAGGTGATTATGGGTGAGGGGGGGAGCTAGGAGCTCAGATCCATAGCTGTATAATACGTTGCCGGCTTGGATCCGATGTCTGATCCAAGACCCAAAGGTTGCAGACAAATGAAGCCACCTACACAGATGGAACGTTATGGTGAGTACATAACTTCTTAATGCAGCTGAACAAGTTGGAAAGCATACTTTGCGATGTGGTTTTGATTCCTTAGAGGCCTCCTGCAGGGCCGCAGTTGCTGGATCTGTAATTAGGAGGCATGCTTGGTTAAAGGAACAAAATTTGCCTGATCATGTTAAAGCTAAATTGCTAGATTCACCTTTACAGCATGATTCTGTGTTTGGTATTAAGGCAGAAGAGGTTTTAAAGAAAATGGAAGACAAAGCAAAGTCTATGCAAACTGTTAGACTTCTTGCAAGTGCAGCCACCCAGATTCAGTAGACACTGGCCTACAAAAAATTAGTTCTTTCCTGTGTCAGAGCTCAAAGGGGCAAATCCAGATGCCCTAAGGGTTCCAGATACCAGGCACAAGATTCATACAGGTCAAAGCAATGGGGCGTTTCCACCTCCAAATCTGGAGGAGATAAAGCGCAAACCTACAGAAAGCAATCCCAATGACTTCCATCTGCCTATACCAAGCACTTATCTTTTGGCAGCACCCCATAGGGGGAAAATTAGCAGTTTCTGCTCAAAATTGGCAGTTAACCCAGGACAAGTGAGTACTAAACATCGTATCACAGGGATACAGATACCATTTCCATACTCTGCCAATGGCTAATGGTTGGCCAGATCTGCCAAAAAAATCAATGGGCAGAGGCACAATAACGTCCCTTGTGGATATGGGGGCCAGTCAGACAGTACCAGAACACGAAAAAGAACGAACTTTTTATTCACTACTGTTCTTGGTACCCAGAAAGGACAAGGCCTGGTGCCCAATACTGGATGTATCGATTTTGAATGCTTTCCTGGACATTCCAAAATTCAAAATGCTGACTTTGCAGCAGCTTCTGCCCATGCTGGGCAAGAATGCTTTGGTGGGGACTTTAGACCTAAAAGAGGCATACCTGCATGTCCCAGTAAGACAATCATGCAGAAGATTTCTTTGATTCAAGGCTGGCTTAATGCATTACCAATTCTCTGCACTGCCCTTTGGCTTATCTACTGCACCCAGGGTCTTTACAAAGTGCCTGGCACCAGTAATTGCAATTTTCGGACAAAGTATA
>NC_056741.1:1401145312-1401239068 GCF_019279795.1 Protopterus annectens | reverse complement strand
TAGCTGATGCAAAAGAGCAGTTGTGTGTGCTGAAATTCAATTGCATGTTCAGCTGATTTCAGAAAGATGTTAGCCAGCCTAAGCTCTGATACTAAATTTGTGAAAAGCTCTCTCTCTCCTATATATATCTATATATATATATATATATATATATATATATATATATATATATATATATATATATATATTTTTTTTTTAAACGACTTAAAACACAATAACTTGATAAAAACCAGATAGTCAAGACCACAGTCAGTGAAATGAATTAATCGTTAAAATGACGCCGTTCGCCCACGTTTAATAATCATGAACTTCATCATTATTAAACGTGGACGAAACGCGTGAATAGGTTTCTTGCTGTCGGTTTTGTGCCAGGTTTAATTCTCGCACGATTGAGCGTAGGTACGATTGGGCCTTGAATTATTTCGGTAGACTGTTCAATTATAGGATGTCGTCGGGTACTTTACCGACAACCGGAATTCACAATCAACGCAAGGACAAGGATAGGCCTCCGAGGTCCAAACAGGATACTTTGCAGCCGGAGCCAGCTTCGGGTTCGGCTGTCGTCAGTGAGGAGCATTTGCAGCCCCTGTCGTCAGCCACTTCGGAACCGATGGCCGACACGGACTCCCATGGGGAGCCAACTAGGCCTAGAACTTTAGCTTCTGCAGGACCTTCGGACGTCGTTCCTTCAGATGGGTCCGCAACCGCTGTGCAGGTACCGGCTTCTCAGGGGGTTTTCAGGCCTTCTCATATCACTATTACTACAAAGACAAAGGCAAAGTCAAAGACCCCTGTTAAGCCAAGGGTTTCTTCTCAAGCTCCTTCGGATTCAGCTCCCAAGACCCAGAAGCAATTAAGAATGGCTGAAGATTTGCTTACTATGATTAGGGGCTCTCACCCTCCTCCTGAAAAAAGGCCTAGGCAGGATATTCCTTTGGATTCCTCTTATCAGGCTTCTGTGTCTTCAGTCTCTTCCTCTGACCAGGATTACTCTTTTCCTCCCTATGAGGATTCTGATGCAGAGGATTCTATTCCCTCTGCTTCTCCCACTGAAGATTTTTCTTTTGGGTCGACTTTGCATGAGATGAGAGAGCATTTTCATTGGTAAGGTCAGGATTATTCTGCTACTAATAAGAGACTTAGGGAGTTTCTCCTTCTCCCTCAACACAGGCCTTTGGCTATTCCTCCTGTTCTTGATATTGTGGATGATGCTTTCTCTGAAGCTAACCTGAATCCTGATTCCTTTCCGCCTGCTCCTTCTAAGCCGGATAGATTTTACAGGGTTCCTGATTCCCATCAATTTTTGTATAAGAATACTTCTGCAGATCCTGAAACTATTTCTCAGGGTTCCAAGGCTGCTAAGGCCGCTTCATCTAAAAATCCTATTCCCTCTGAAAAGGTTTCTCGTGCCTTGGACAGATGGGGCAAAAAGGTGTATACTTCTGCTACCCTTTCTATTAGGGCGTTAAATTGCCAGTTTGATATGTTCAGGTATCAGCAATTTCTTTTGTCTGTTTTAAAGCAAAAACTTTCTACTTTTCCTGCATGTGCAGAGGATAAGGAATTACAGGATGTATTGCATGCAACTGAACAAGTTAGCAAGTATAATTTACATTGTGGGTTTGATACCTTGGAGGCTTCTTGCAGGACCGCAGCCTCTGGTACTGTTATCAGGAGACATGCTTGGCTTCGAGAGCGGAATTTACCTGTGCAGGTTAAGGCTAAATTGTTAGATGCCCCTGTTCAGCATGATGTTTTGTTTTGGTTTAAGGCTGAGGAGGTTATTAAAAAGATGGAAGTTAAAGCGAAATCTATGCAGACTGTTAAAGATTTCTTACAAGTTCAGCCTCCTAGATTTTCCAGAAATTGGCCCTCCAAAAATTGGTCTTTTCCCACGTCTGACAGGCCTCAAAGGGGAAGATATAGACGCTCCAGAGGTCGGGCTCAGGCCTCTTACAGGTCCAGACAGTGGTCTGCTTCATCCCCCTAGAAGGGGAGAAGACAGATCTCAGTCACAAAGGAAGCAGACCCAATGACTCCCTCTGTTGGGCTACAGGTCCTCCTTACCTGGAAGCCCCTCTTGGAGGAAAACTTTCTCTCTTCTACCAAAATTGGACACATTACCCAAGACAAATGGGTTTTAGACGTGATTTTAAGAGGTTACAAGTTCCACTTTCATACTCTACCAAGGTCTTTCGGTTGGCCAGATCTGCCAAAACATCAATGGTCAGAGGCCTTAAATCAAGTGGACGCTTTATTGGCCATGGGAGCTATAGAACCTGTTCCACTTTCAGAAATGGGAAAAGGTTTTTACTCAAGACTATTTCTGGTCCCAAGAAAACAAAACTCATGGAGACATTCTGGACCTTTCAGTATTGAACACCTATCTGGAAATTCCAAAATTCAAGATGCTTACTCTACAACAACTTCCAATGCTCTCCCAGGATGCTTGGATGGTGACATTGGACTTAAAGGAAGCCTACCTACTTACACATCCCCATCAGGCAGGAACGCAGGAAATACCTCCGATTCAAGGCAGGTTTGAGGCATTTTCAATTCTCTGTACTGCCCCTTGGCTTATCTACTGCGCCCAGAGTCTTTACCAAGTGCCTGGCTCCAGTAGTAGCTTATTGCATACTCCAAGGGATTCAAATTTACCCCTATCTGGACGACTGCCTTATTCAGGCGGACAGCAAGGACCTTCTACTTCAACAGCTGCAGTTTGTTCAACGTCTACTCCTCCTTCTGGGATTTTCAGTGAACACAAAAAAGTCACATCTGATCCCCTCTCAGCAAATGATTTTTTAGGAGCTCTTCTAAACACAAGCTCGCAAAGGGCCTTCCTCACTCCAGAAAAACAATTACAACTGGCCTCAATTTTCAAGACCTTGGCTACTTTAACTCAGCTCACTGCAAGGAAATTCCTGCAGGCTTTGGGCTACATGGCTTCTTGCATCCTGTTGATTCCAAATGCAAGGCTTCATATGAGAACTTCAATGGTACCTAAAGAGTGTATGGTCACAGCATTACCACAGTCTGGACACACCAATTCCACTGATTCCCTTCCTCCAAAAAGAATTCCTTTGGTGGTCCAGGGCTTGTGCTTTAAACGAAGGGAACCCTTTTCGTCTGCCTCAACCTTCTCGGATCATAACCACGGACTCTTTGGATTATGCTTGGGGACCTCATTTTCTAGACATTTGCCAGCAAGGCTCTTGGACAAAGAAGTATCTTCCCTGGCACATCAACTTGAAGGAAGTGTTGGCAGTCCAAAATGCTCTTCTAGCCTTCCAGAATCTTTTACATCCAGGGCCTCTTCTGATTCGTACAGACAACACCACAGTCATGTGGTACATAAACAAGCAAGGGGGCTCTCACTCTTACCCCCTCTGCAGACTAGCCATGAGTTTATGGGACACAGCTCTAAATCTGAATCTGCATCTTCAAGCTCAATTCATTCCAGAAAAACAGAACCTCTTAGCAGACAGCCTAAGCAGAAACCTGTCTGATCCTCACGAATGGATGCTGGACCCCAACTTGTTCAGCAGGATTACTGCAGTTTGGGGTTGTCCTCAGATAGATCTGTTTGCATCCCATCTCAATCATCAGTTGCCTCTTTTGCACCAGGTCCTTCCACAAAACAGCGTGGAAAGTGGATGCCCTGTCATTCAGCTGGAGGAATCTTTCGGGATATGCCTTCCCTCCTCTTCCTCTGGTGTTACTGAAAATAAAACAGGACAAACCAAAGATTATCTTTCTGATAGCTCCAAATTGGCCAAGGCAGTTTTGGTATCCAACTTTGAAACGCCTTTTCTTGGAACTTCCATGGATTCTGCCTCTGCCTTCTCTTCTGTCCCAGCATCAGGGTCAGATGCTGCACTCTCAAATCCAAGACTCTATGCCTGGCAGCTTGGCTCTACAAGGGCCTTTGATTCCTTCTCTTCCCAAACAAGTTTTGGATGTTCTTTTAGAAGCTAGGTGGCCTAGCACTAGAAAATCTTATGCTTCTAAATGGAAAAGATTTTGTATTTGGATGCAGGATTGAGGTTCAGATCCTCTTTTGCCTGATATTTCTTCCATTTTACTTTACCTCTCAGGCCTTTTGCTTAAAGGCCTCTCCTTTTCCTCCATAAAAATCCATGCTTCTGCTATCTCGGCTCATTTCAACACTGATCCTCCCATTTTTTCTCACCAGCTGGTGAGACAATTTTTGAGAGGAGCTAAGAATTTAAGACCTCCCAGAACTCCTCCTGTTCCTGCTTGGGATCTTAATTATGTCTTGGAGAAACTTACTTTGCCTCCTTTTGAGCCTGCTGCTGCTTCGGATATCAAGTTCTTATCCTGGAAAACAGCTATCTTATTAGCATTGACTTCTGCTAGAAGGGTTTCAGAGTTACAAGCTCTCATGGCTGTGGAACCATATCTTATCTTCCACCAAGACAGAGATGTCCTTCAAGGATGCATCTGCAGTCCTAACATATGGGTTGTCCTGCCTCAGGCAGCCCTTCGGTCGGCTGGATTCCAAAGTCTGGGTCTGGCCTCTGCTGATGTCGCACTTCACCCGACGTCATAGCTGCTGTGGTATAAAGGCATCAGCCGACGCCATTTTCCCCAGTCTTTCTTGCCGCGCGGTGCCCGAAGCAGAAGCTGTTCGCAAGTGCCGGTCGGTCAGATCCAGAGATTTCTACTACCGAAGACTTCTAAAAGCTGGTACCTGCTAGACTCTTTCTTGCCTCAGCCGATGTCAGACAAAGTAAATAATTGTTTAACTTGTGGGAAACAAATACCTCATAAGGATTTCCACTCTTACTGCCTTCCTTGTTTAGGCCCGGACCATGACGTATCAGCTTGTCTAGCCTGTGCTTCCTTCAACCGACGGATGCTTAGACGTCGGTCGGAGTTTGCAGAGGAGTTTTTTGGACCCGCTTTTGCATACAAAATGCCGTCTGAGACTCCGACTACACAATTAGCTAAAAAGCGCAAGGAAAAGGACCGACGCTCGCGGTCCGTGGTTTCGGCTGAAACCACGGTTAGGCCAACCGCGAGTGTCTCTGTTTCGGATGAAACTGAGTCCTCATTTTTTCCTTCGGCCGAAAGCATGCCTCAGATAGCCGAGGCCTGACAGAGCATTGCTGAATCTGCTACTGAAATTACCCCTACAGAAGCAGGCACCCAGGATTTGTCAGATACTATTCCTTTAGACATATCTACCCCTGCACGTGGGGCTGCTAGACCCCCTGCATCTATGTCTATCAAGGCTTTTTCCAGGGCTAAAGCAGCTAAATCTTCTAAGGCCTTACCTGCTAAAACTCCCTCACACAGGCCTACCTCTAGTTCCCAAATGCTCAGCCTGGCTGAGGATCTCATTTCTTTGATCAGGGGATCCCAACCTCACCCAGACAGGGCCTCTCAACCCCTTCCAGATAAGAGGCCTAGGACTTAACCCCCGGAACCTGTTTCTACAGACTATTCCTCGGATGACTCTGATATTTCAGACCCTCATGAAGGCCCATATTCTCCTTATGAGGATTCTGATGCAGAAGATTCCATTCCTTCTGCTTCTCCTCCTGAAGAATTTTCTTTTGGGGAAACCTTACATGCTATGAGGGAACACTTTCAATGGCAGGGCCAGGATTTTTCAGATTCAAGGAAAAGGCTAAGGACTTTTTTTACACTTACCACAGCATAGGCCTTTAGCCATTCCTCCAGTACTAACAGTTGTTGATGATGCATATAATGCCTGTACTGCCCCTGATTCTCTTCCTCCGGCCCCTGCCAAGCCTGACAGATATTACAGGGTCCCGGACACACTACCATTTGTATAAGGCTCCTGTTGCAGATCCTGAAACCATTTCACAGGGCCCTAAAGCTGTGGCAGCTGCCTCTGCCAAAAACCCTCTCCCCTCTGAAAGGGAATCTAGAGCATTAGAGAGATGGGGTAAAAAGGTTTATACTTCTGCTACTCTTTCGGCCAGGGCCTTAAACTTTCAATTTCACATGATTCAGTACCAGGAATTTTTGTTAGACCAGCTAAATAAAAAACTGTCCTCTCCTGAACCTATAGACCAAGTCCCTTCAGGATTTGGTACATAACTCTCAGCAGGTCAGTAACCATTTCTTAAAATGTGGCTATGATGCACTGGAGGCTTCCTTTAGATCAGCTATGACTGGAACAGTGATTCGAAGGCATGCCTGGTTAAAAGAACAATCCTTACCAGACCATGTTAAGTCAAAACTCCTAGATGCTCCTATGGAGAAACAGTTTGTTTGGCTCCCCTGCACAGGAGGTTCTAAAGAAGGTGGAAGAAAAAGCAAAATCTGTCCAAAGAGTCAAGGATTTCTTACAGGTCCAACCTCCGAGGTTTAGCAGAAATTGGCCTTCGAAGAATTGGTCCTTTCCAGACACCTCCAGAGCACAGAGAGGCAGAAATAGACGCCCAAGAGGCAGAGGTCAATCCAGGGGTGCCTACAGGGGACGTCAGTGGCAACCTACCAACAATAGAAGTACTGCCACAGATTCAACCACAACCACTTCCACAGGACAGACACAATGACTTGGCTCTGATTCTGCCTACCAGGGAACAACTGGAAGCACCCTTGGGCGGAAAACTAGCCTTATTTTCAGACAACTGGCATTACATTACAGGAGACAAATGGACTTTACAAACAATAGACAAAGGCTGCAGGTTTCACTTCCACACTCTACCAAAAAAGAGGAATGCCAAACCTACCACCAAGCCAAAAAACAGACGCTCTAAGACAAATCAACAACTTACTAAGGATGAAAGCTATAGAAAAGGTACCGCCTATGGAACAAGGCCAAGGATTTTACTCCAGGCTTTTCCTTGTACCAAGAAAAGAAAATCAATGGAGACCTACTCTTGACTTGTCCGCTCGGAACACATACCTCATTGTTCCAAAATTCAAAATGCTGACCCTCCAGCAACTTCTTCCTATGCTGGGCAAGGAGTCTTGGCTGGTGACTCTAGATCTCAAGGAGGCATACCTGCACGTCCCTATACGACCAGATTGCAGAAGACACCTCAGATTTCTTGCAGGATCAGAGCATTATCAATTCTCAGCATTGCCCTTTGGCTTATCTACTGTGCCCAGAGTATTCACGAAATGCCTGGCATCAGTAATTGCTCATTGCAGGCTTCAGGGAATTCAAATTTACCCATACCTGGACGACTGCCTAATACAAGCGGACAACAAGGCAAAATTAACAAAATATTTGGAAAAGTTCATACAACTGTTGCAAGCCTTGGGATACACAGTCAACATGCAAAAGTCAAGACTAGTACCATCCCAAAGGATAACATTCTTGGGTGCAGAACTGGATACATCAACTCAGATGGCTTTTCTCACAGAAGAAAAACAAAAACAACTACCAGTCTATTTGATGACATTAACACAAACTCAGCTTACTGCAAGGAAAGTCCTGCAAGCCCTGGGTTACATGGCATCCTGCATAATATTGATTCCGCATGCCAGGCTGCATATGAGAAAGTTGCAATGGTACCTAAGGAATGTATGGTCTCAACACAAGCACAGTCTAGAAGCCCAGATTCCAGTAATTCCATGCCTGAAGCAAGAATTCCTGTGGTGGGCTCAGGCCTGTCAGTTGAACAGAGGACTGCCTTTCCACAAACCTCATCAAAGCCAGACCATCACCACGGACGCCTCAGACCTAGGCTGGGGGGCACACATGGTGGACAAGTGCATACAAGGCCTATGGACCCAAGACCAGCTGAATCTACACATAAATCTAAAGGAGATGCTGGCAGTGAAACATGCAATCCAGGCATTCCGACCATTCCTTCAACAAGGTCACCTGCTGATAAGGACGGACAATACCACAGTCATGTGGTACATCAACAAACAGGGAGGTACACACTCATATCCTCTATGCCGGATGGCAGTGGACCTGTGGAATGTAGCCCTGAATCTCAACATTCAACTTCAGGCCAGATTTGTACCAGGAAAAGAAAATTCACTAGCAGACACCTTAAGCAGAACTACCACGGATGCTCACGAATGGATGCTGCATCCAGATATCTTCAAAACCATAACAAAGAAATGGGGACTACCAGAGATAGACCTGTTCGCCTCCCCACACAACCACCAATTGAAGAAATTCTGCACAAGAGCATACCACCCTCTTGCTTGGAGGGTGGACTCCCTCTCCTTCAGCTGGAATAACCTGACAGCATATGCATTCCCACCCCTTCCTTTGATGTACAAAGTCCTACTGAAGATCAAAGAGGATCAGCCAAGCGTAATCCTGATAGCTCCAGACTGGCCGAGGCAACATTGGTACCCGCTACTGAGAAGCATGTCTCGGACACACGCATGGCCTCTACCTTTATGTCCCTTACTTCTAACACAGAACAACTACAAGATCCTACATCCAAACTTGAAAACACTGCAGCTAGCTGCTTGGAATATTGCATAAAACAAAATAACCCAGATTTATCTCAGAGGATTAAGGACATTATCATGGAGGCTCGCAGACCCTCCACAAGGAAAACTTATTCAGCCAAATGGAAAAGATACTTTATTTGGAGTGCAGCAAAGGGAGAAAATGTCTCATTGGCAAACATAGCACACATCCTGGAATACTTAACAGAACTGTTCCACAATGGCCTGTCCTACTCCTCCATTAAGATTGATGCATCAGCAATTTCAGCAGAATACATGGATCCTCCTGTCTTCTCTCATCCTCTACTCAGGCAGTTCTTGAGAGGAATCAAAAATGTAAAGCCTCCAAGGAAACCACCTTTACCTACATGGGATCTCAACTTTGTGTTGGAAAAGTTAACACTTCCCCCTTTTGAACCAGCAGCAACAGCAGATTTACAGTTCTTGTCTTGGAAAACTGCTTTCCTGCTAGCAATCACTTCAGCAAGAAGGGTATCTGAATTACAGGCATTAATGGCAGTACAGCCCTTCCTTATCTTCCATCAGGATAGAGTGTCTCTGAGAACCAACCCTACCTTTATGCCAAAAGTGGTCTCCAGAGTATCATTGAACCAAGCGATTCATTTACCTACATTCTTCCCCAACCCACAGAACAGGGGGGAAAGACTGCTACACTTGAATGTGCACAGACAATTGCGCTACTATCTGGACAGAACTAAGACCAACAGAAAAACTGACCAACTTCTGGTAGCATATGCAACAGGAATGCAAGGAAAAGCAATTTCAAAACAGACAATCTCAAAATGGATAGGAAATTGCATTCGATTTTGCTACTCTTTTCATGGGAAGACAACTCCTGATAATATCAGACCTCATTCCACAAGAGCTACAGCCACCACTACAGCTTTCCTACGAGGAGTGGCAACCAAAGACATTTTAGAAGCTGCTACTTGGAGCTCCGTGCATACATTTGCCAAGCATTATAACCTTCCTTTATACTCCAGATCCCGAGCAGGTTTTGCAACTGCTGTGTTGCAAGGGATCTTGACTACACCATCTTTATCTTAGTGCCTCCTCCCCCAGTTTGGCTATGGTATTCTACCCATATGTTAGGACTGCAGATGCATCCTTGAAGGACATAGTACAGTTTTGTACCTACCATAAATGTAGATGTCCGATAGGTATGCATCTGCAGTCAGGATTACCCACCTCCTTCCCTCTGTGGTATTCCTAGGGTACCTACCCTCTTTAGCTAGCTGGGGGAATTTATTATGGTGTATTTGTTTTGTATATATGTATATATATTTTTTGCTCTCTACTGTTTGGAATTATTTGCATTTATCCAAATTTAGCCTTCCTAGAGGGCACCTGGCATCTGGGGCAAGAAACACTGAGGAAAATGGCGTCGGCTGATGCCTTTATACCACAGCAGCTATGACGTCGGGTGAAGTGCGACATCAGCCGAGGCCAGACCCAGACTTTGAATCCGCCGACCGGGCTGCTTGAGGCAGGACAACCCATATGTTAGGACTGCAGATGCATACCTATCGGACATCTACATTTATGGTAGGTACAAAACTGTACTTTTCCTTGAGGACCAATCCTACATTTATGCCTAAGGTGATTTCAAAAGTGGTACTAAATCAGACTATTCACCTTCCTATCTTTCCAAATCCTCAAAATAAAGGGGAAAGGATCTTGCATTCATTGGACGTACACAGACAACTACGATTTTACCTGGACAAAACTAAAGATTTCAGGAAATCTGATCAATTGCTTATCTCTTATGCCTCCAGTTCTCTAGGTAAGGCTATTTCTAAAACTATTTCCAAATGGATTGCTCATGGAATAAGGTTTTGTTACTCTCACCATGGGAAACAGATTCCAGGTATTGTTAGAAGTCATTCTACTAGAGCAGCTGCCACTTCAGCAGCTTTTCTCAGAGGAGTTCCTGCCAAGGACATTCTGGAAGCTGCCACTTGGAGTTCAGTGCATACTTTTTTCTAAGCACTATAATCTCCCTTTGTATTCTAAGTCTAGGGCAGGCTTTGTCTCTGCTGTTTTGCAGGGCCTTCTAGCTGCCCCTTCTGCATAACCTCCTCCCTCATTCACAGCTTTGGGATTCTACCCTACAGTTATGACTGCAACAGTGAAACATGAAGAACATAGTACAGTTGTGTACACCTACCATAAATGTAGCTGTTCGAGTGTCTTCACTGTTGCAGTCAGTGTTTCCGTCCCACCAATCCCCTCTATTTTTCACTTGGTCTCTCTTCCATTTCTTTTGTGGTGTATTTGTGTTTCTATTTGGACACCTTTTGGTTTCTTTGGGGGTTTCTGACATCTGGGGCAAGAAAGGTTGGAGAAGTTGGCGTCGACTGTCTGCTTTATACCTCTACGTTCTGACGTCAGGGTACTTGCTGGTACAGCCGACGCCTGACCCAGACTTTGGAATTCTGGCCGACCTCGGGCTGCCTGCTGGCTGGAGCACCCTACAGTTATGACTGCAACAGTGAAGACACTCTAACATCTACATTTATGGGAGGTGTACACAACTGTACTGTCTTCGTGTTTCACTGTTGCAGTCATTACATTTAAGTAATCTGCTGGCAGGTTGCCCTCAGTCGGCCTGATTAACAAAGTCTTGGGTCCTGCGTCGGTTGCTGTCCCTTCTTCCTTGACGTCAGGTTGTCAAGGGGTATAAAACATGCAGCCGATGCCATTACATCAGTCTTTCTTGTCTCGTGGTCCCCGAAGCAGAAGCAGTTCACAAGTTCCAGTCGGCAAACTCCTGAAATTTTCGATGTTAAGTTGTCAATCTCGCCTTCATTCTTGCTGGATCGGCTCAGACTCTGCACTTGCTAAGCTCGAGAGCTAATTTTGCCAGCTTGAGGCAACCCTATATCCCATGATGCAAGGCGGAGATTACTCTGATCTCGTTTGCCGCTTCGCTAACTAGGTGAATTTTACCAGCTCTAGGTAAGTGAACTTTTAGAGACTTTTTGTCTACCCCCTTTAACTTTTTATATATAAATATTATATTTTGGTAATTACTAACTCAAGTTAACCCTATTCCTGTCAGTGTTCCCTTCTTTTTGAGTAAATATACCCTTACCCCTAGTTAGGCCTTAGGCCTTCCCCTCCCTAAATTTTTCCTGTCAGGAATTTTTTGTGTGCGACGGTCTGTTATCCCTGTTTAATTTAATTTGTTGGACTGAGTGTTTTTATGTGCGAGTGTTTCTGGTGTTTCATCGACACAGTTATGTCGAAGGACACTAAGGTCTCAGGCTTCAAGAAGTGTGACTCGTGCTGTCAGAAGATGTCTGTGACGGACTGTCACACTTCTTGTGTTTTATTGCCTGGGACCTTCGCACCTGCAGGACTCTTGTGCTATCTGTCATGCTTTCAGCCCGAGAGTCCTGCAGAAACGAAAAAATAAGCTCATAAAGGGGCTTATTAAAGCCCGAGAGCTCCCCGACTAAGTCGGCGCCGGGGAAGCCCTCGAGACCTGTTAAGCCTTCGGCTCAGGCTTCCAAGCCGTCTGCTTCAGGGTTCTTCCTCACCAGGCTCGAGATCGTCTCCGGCCGGAACCGATCTTTCCATACCAGTCTCAACCAGCGCAGATACCGTCAAGTCCTGACACTGTCTGCTCCGGCTGGAGCCGACGTATCTTTGGCTCCGATGGCTCCATTGATCTCAAAAAAGAGATCTCGATCCCCTTCTGTGGAATCTATTCATTCGGCTCAGATCACCCTTGCTCGCGGAGCTATCGGTGCCAGATCTTCTCGGTCATCCAGGCTATCTGATCACAACCTTGAGAGAGTGGTGAGTAGACTATTAAAGTCTCAGGCATTGGCCCAAGTACTCCATAGCCCATCTCAACAGACGGTAGCTATATCACATCCACCGAACATTCCTCCTTCGACTCTCTTACAGAGCTTGGAGCCGGAGCTCCTTGGAACCGGTACCGTTGTGACTTCGGAGCCGATACCACTTTCGCCCGGCTGTCCTCTGCTGCGATTTCCTCCTTGAGACCTTCATTGGAGGGATCCGGGCGTCTAGTCTCTCGTCTGCTCCGAGGGGGCGAGTGGCATCGGACCCTTGTCAGACCCCGTTCTCCCTCTAGGAGCTTCGGCGTTGCTGAGCTCGGCCCCATCTGCCTCGGAGCCTTCCCTCTCGGTGAGGCCTGGTGTTCCTATCTCTTCGGAGCGGGAGCTTTCTGGTCTCTCTGACAGCGAAGCCTTCGAGGTAATGAGGAGTGTACTAGCCCCTGGGCTTAGTCAACGGACAGTTCCATCAGCTCCTCCCATTACAGTGCCTGCTGACGTCTCTTCCCACTCTCTTGCTCCCAGACCCAGAGATCCAACGCCTCAGGTTTCCCCATTGGGAATGTCTTCCTCTTCCGAGGCTTCTCCTGATCCGTCAGGAGAAACCCCCGTAAGAGGACATGTAAGAGGAAACATTTAGACTCTTGAGTCTACTACATCAGATACTGACTTGGATGAGTCAGAGGGATCCCCAAGGTCCTCCTCTGAGGATGTCTCATTTTCAGACATCCTTGAAATCCTTAAACAGAGGGGGAACTGGCCCTCCCTTAATTCCTCCGAGGACAAGTCAGTATACCTGGAGGCGTTCAGATCTCGACCCTCCACCTCCTGGGTGTCTCCGCCTTTCGACCATCTCATGGAGGTAGTGGCTCGGAAGGCGTGGATGGCTCCAGATTCGGTGGAACCTATTCCCAGGAGACCAAAATTTATTACTGCCCCACAAGATAGACTATATTTAACAAAGGGTGTCCCAGTTGATGCCATGGTGGTGGCTGCTGCCACCAAGAAGGAATTAGCTGATCCTTCAGTACCTGTCCATCCTCCTAATAAGGATTCTAGGACTATGGACAGGTACGGTAAGCGGATTTTTTCTTCAGTGACTTTTGCCATGAGATCGCTGAACTACTTATGCCACTTCACCCGCCTTCAAAGAGATGTTCTTAAAGAGTTGAGAGAAGTTTTACAGGATCCGTCAGCTGCTGGGTCTCAGGATAAGATTAGCTCACAGCTAGGAATCCTTAACTCCATTGCTAACTCCTCCATGCGGCTCATTTCTTATGCAGCCGATGAAACGAGTAGGGCCACAGGCACAGGAGTGGCTTTAAGGCGTCAGTCCTGGATGCGGCTTTGTAATTTTGCAGGCCCCTTCAAGGCATCTTTCACAAACTCCCCTTTTGATGACTCGACCTTGTTCGGTCCTCAAGTGAAAGACACTTTGACTAGATGCGAACAAGATGGCACGACTCTTTCTGCCGTAAGAGTCAGTTTCTCCACCCCTTCTAGACCTTACCCCAAAGGACAGAAGGGAGGGAAAATGTGGTCCCGCAAATCTCAAGGAGTCACGCCTGACGCACGAAGTCAGTTTACCCCCAGAGGCAGAGGGGGTAACAATAATAGACGCCGCCCTAGGGGCAGAAGAGTAGCAGAGAGCCTCTTTCTGACAAACCCTTCCACCATCCCTGAGATGTTGCCCGATTGTCCGCCTTCGGAGGCAGTCGGGGGAAAATTATCGCTGTACCCAATAGCCTGGCTTTCCCTTTCTCAAGACAAATGGGTACAGTCAATTATATCCGAAGGTTACAAAATTCCCTTTATTCAAACCCCAATTCAACAAAAGGGAACCCTTCCAGACGTTCCACCCGGTCTAAGGGAACTAGCAGTACTAGAAATATCAAAACTGCTAGTAAAAAGAGCCATCCAGCCAGTCCCAGTGGACCAAATAGGATCCGGAATCTACTCAAGGTTCTTTTTAGTTCCAAAAAAGACAGGGGACTGGAGACCAATATTAGATCTGAGCAAACTCAAGTTTGTAAAGAAATCAAGATTCCGGATGGTCACGCTTCAGTCCATTCTGCCCTTTCTGGGCAGGGACAATTGGATGTGCTCGATAGATCTTCAGGATGTGTACTATCACAAAAAAATTCACAGACGCTCCAGAAGATTTCTCCGCTTTTGGCTGGGGACCAGTCACTTCCAATTCAGAGCCCTGCCCTTTGGACTCGCTACAGCCCCCAGAGTGTTCACCAAATGCATGGCAGTGGTTACGGCTCACCTGAGACGTCAAGGATTCCAGGTGTTTCCATATCTAGGCGACTGGCTCCTCACTGCCACCACCAGGCATCAGCTTCTCCAAACCAGAAATTACAACATTCACACTTGCAAAGGGTTAGGAATTTCTATAAATTTCAAAAAAATCTGCCTTGTCGCCTTGTCAATATATTACTTTTATAGGTGCAAAATTGGACACCGTACAACTTTCAGCAAGGTTGACAGACCAAAGGATCTTGGACATTCAAAGACACGTCCAAGTGATTCTATTCAGCAACAAAATTCAGGCCATATTTGCTCTGAAAGTACTGGGTCTTATGGCGGCCGCCATAACACTTCCCCTCGCCCGCTTTTACATGTGGTCCTTTCAACAACTTCCCATGCGTCACGAGATCATAGTAACTCCAACTTGCAAAAGACATCTGACTTGGTGGATATCGTCCCCTCAAATCCATCAAGGCAGACCATTTGTTCCTCTTGCCACGGTTGCATCGGACGCCTCCCTGATCGGGGGGGGGGGGCATTATCAGGGCAGAATGGTCCATGGCACTTGGCAACCTTTCGAGTACCGTCTGCACATAAATGTTCTGGAGATGAGAGCAGTGCTTTTAACGTTGCAAGCCCTCAACGACTCTCTTCCCCTGGGAACTATTGCAGTCCAAACGGACAATATGTCTGTAGTGTGGTACATAAACAAACAGGGCGGAACCAAGTCCTATCCACTGTGTCGAGAGGCTCTCAGACTTTGGCAATGGGCAATCTCCTCTCACCGGGTTCTGATAGCAACGCACATCCCTGGGAAATCCAACATCATAGCGGACAGATTGAGCAGAGCTATTCTCATGCCTCACGAGTGGTGTCTCAGTTAGTGACGGAAGAGATTTTTCAGAAGTGGGGCCTTCCTTGCTGCGACCTTTTCGCTACACCTCAAAACAGCAAATGCCCAGACTTCTCTCTTCCCCCTTCCAGGCCATCCCCCCGAGGCGCTGTAACCCAAGATTGGCCCCAGGGACTTCTTTATGCTTTTCCTCCTTTTCTGCTGATACCTCAGCTAATTCAGAAAGCAACCGCCTTGAGAGCCAAGTTGATTCTCATTGCCCCTTATTGTCCTCGACAGATATGGTTTCCGTTCCTACATCATTACCTCTTGGTACAGCCATGGCATCTGGACCCGGTTCCAGATCTTCTGACCCACCAGTCGGGTCAACTGCACCAATCCATACCTTCTCTCAACCTCACTGCTTGGTTGCTCCACTTCCATCCTTAGCCAGGCTTCCTATGATTTCTAATCCTGTACGGGATATCATAGTAGCTTCCCTAAAATCATCTACCAGAAAGATCTACACTAGTAAATGGCGACGTTTCTCTTTCTGGGCAAAAGCTAGGAACATAGACCCCTATACTGCTCCAATTCATTTGGTATTGGACTTCCTAGCTGACATTTTTAATTCAGGATCCTCTTCTTCCACAGTGAGTTCAACTGGCAGCCATTTCAAATTTTCATATAGGCTTTTTGGACCACAACATTGTCAGATAAACTTTGCAAGGCATTCCTTCGAGGTATCTTTTTATTGAAACCTCCAATTAGAGACCCCCCACCACAGTGGGATCTAAATTTAATTTTAACATCCTTGATTCTTCCCCCGTTCGAACCTGCAGCTGCCTGTTCTTTGAAATTGCTTTCTTGGAAGACACTTTTTCTAGTTGCCATTACATCTGCCAGGAAGAGTATCTGAGCTTCATGCTCTCTGTGTTCGCCCTCCCCATCGAATATTCCACAAAGATAGGGTATCCCTAAGAACTAATCCGTCTTTCTTACCAAAGGTGGCATCTCAGACTAACCTAAATCAGTCCATTGATCTTCCAGTATTTTTCCCGAATTATTCTGATAGAGCTGAAAAAGTTACATTATCTCGATGTTCACAGTCAGCTCAGATATCTGGATAAGACAAAAATTTTTAGGAAATCTGATCAACTTTTTCTATCCTATGCAGAGAACAGGAAAGGCCTTCCAGTTTCTAAGGTAACTTTATCTAGATGGCTGTCTTCCGTGATCACTTACATTTATCAGCTCAGAGGCAAAGAGTTGGTTTCTAACCCAAAAGCCCATTCTACCAGAGCTCTAGCTACATCTACAGCTTTTCAAGCTAGACTTCCAATAGACACTATTTGTGCAGCAGCCACATGGGCCTCTCCTCATACATTTGTTTCACATTACAAATTAGATTTGGTTTCCAGAGACGGAGCAAATTTTGGTTCCACCGTTCTCAAGAGTCTGTTCCATTGAGTCACCCAGGATAGAGGTGCTAGGGACGCGGTCCCATCCAGCAAGAATGAAGGCGAGATTGACAACTTAACATTTAGAAGTTATGTACCTACCATAACGTTCCATGTTAGTTGTCTTCTCTTGCCTTCTTTCTTGCGTCCCGCCCTCCTTCCCCCTAGCCTGGTCAGACTGAGAAGATTATACATCTTCTATTAAGAGGTTATTACCTTTTTCGAGCTGTTCAACTCCTAGTGTCACTAGATTATGTGGATCCTTTCTAGAGGGTTATGATATTTAGTATTTCTTTTTTCTTCCTCCTAAGTTGGAAGAAAATACTGCTATTTCTTTAGCTACCAAATGAGATCTGAGTAATCTCTGCCTTGCAACATGGGATATAGGGTTGCCTCGAGCTGGTAAAATTAGCTGTCGAGCTTAGAAAGTGCCGAGTTGGAGCCGAGGATCAGCTTCGAACCCATCCAGCAAGAAAAAAGGCGAGAGAAGACAACTAACGTGGAACGTTATGGTAGGTACATAACTTCTAATTTTCGAGTTTCAGAACCGAAGTCTTCAACTAAAAAGCAAAGTACCCCGTTGGGGAAACTTTCTTGCTCCTTACCGATGTCAGTAAAAGTTAATAATTGCATTACTTATGGGAAGCAAATACCTCATAAGGATTTTCATTTGTACTGTATTCCTTGCCTAGGCCCTGACTACCACGTACCTTGCTGTCAGTTTTCTGCTAAATTTAATCCACGCACTATTAAACATCTGTGTATTTTTGCTTCTAAATATTTTGGGCCATGCTTTAACTATCCAGAAATGTCGTCTGTTAGCAATCAGACTACTGGAATACCTAAAAAATGCAAAGAAAGAGAGGCCGTCTAGGTCCAGAACTGACGACGCTTCTCCTAAGCCAGTCGCCAGTTTTGCCGGTACTCAGTGAGGCACTTTCGCAGCCCCTGATACCCGCTACTTCTGATTCGCAGGCCTCTACTGAGACCCATTCGGAGTCTGGTATGCCACGAGATGCTTCAATTATGGAACCCACGGATGTGTCTACCCTGGATGGGTCTGGAGCCGCTGTGCAGGCAGCAGGTTCTGAGGGTGTGTTCAGGCCTACAGATTTGTATATTAGACCGACGCCATCTTCAAAACTAATGTCAAAATCTGTCTAAAAAAGATGCCTGGACTACATGTGCAGGCCCCTATGCCTAAAAAACAAATTATCAAAATGGCTGAAGATTTAATTTGCTCTGATTTGGGGTAGCTAACCCCCCTCTCCCCCCTTCTAAGAGGCCTAGGGAAGACATGGATTATGAATCTTCTGAACAGGATTCTATTTCTTCTGACTTCTAATGAACAGGATTTATCTATGCCTACTTATGAGGACTCTGATGCAGAAGATTCCATTCCTTCTGCTTCTCCCCCTGCAGATTTTTCTTTTGGGGAAACTTTGCATACTTTACGGGAACATTTCCACTGGGAGAGTTAGGATTTCTCTGAATCTAAAAAGAGACTTGGGGATTTTCTTCTTCATCATAGGCCTCTGGCTATACCTCCTGTCCTAGACATTGTTGATGTTTTTTCAGAATCTAGTATGGCTCTTGATTCTTTGCTTCTGGCTCCTTGTTAAGCCAGACAGATACTACAGGGTTCCTGACTCCCACAAATTCCTCTTCAAAAATTCTTTTGCAGATCCTGAAACCATTTCTCAAGGTCCCAAGGGCATTAAGGCCTCTACTTCCAAAAATCCTACCCCTTCTGATAGAAATTCTAGGGAGCTGGATAGGGTAAGAAGGTTTGCACTTCTGCAACCTTGGCAATTTGGTCTTTAAACTGTCAATTTCATATGCTTAAATACCAGCAGCATATCATGAGACTGCTTAAACAGAAAATAATTTGTGATTGTGTGGAAAGTAAAGATTTACAGGATTTATTGCATTCAGCTGTACACGTTGGAAAACATACTTTGCAATGTGGTTTTGATTCTTTGGAGGCCTCTTGCAGGGCTGCCGTAACAGGCTCTGTGCTAAGAAGGCATGCTTGGCTCAGAGCAAACTCTGCCTGACCATGTTAAAGCAAAATTGTTGGATGCTCCTTTACAACAGGACAATCTCTCTTGGTAATAAGGCTGAAGAAGTTTTAAAGATGAAAGGTAAAGCTAAATCTATGCAAACTGAAATATTTCTTACAAGTGCATCCTCCAAGATTTAGTAGGCACTGACCTACTAAGATCTGGTCCTTTCCTGTCCCTTCGAGAGCCTCTGAAGTCAAGCCCAGACATTCCAAAGGCTCCAGGTTTTAGTCACAAGGGACTTTTAGAACAAAATGGGGTGCCTCCTCCAAATCGACTTTCCTCTGCATTTACCAAGCACTTACCTTTCAGCCGCCCCTTTGGGGGGAAAACTTGCACTTCATGTAAGAAACTGGCAACTTTTAACCCAGGACAAATGGGTTTTAAATATTGTATCCCAGGGATACAGATTTCATTTCCACACATTGCCAATCCCAAGTGGATGGCCAGACCTGCCCCCAAATCAGTGGGCAGAGGCCCAGAAGCAAGTACTCTATCATGAACATGGGAGCTATTCAGCCAGTCCCAGAAGAGGAAAAGGGACAAGGTTTCTATTCGAGACTTTTCCTGATACCTAGAAAGGACAAATCATGGCGTCCAATTCTGGACTTTACTCTAAACACATTTCTGGACTTTCCAAAAGTCAAGATTCTGACTCTTCAACAGTTACTTCCTGTGCTAGGCAAGGATGCCTGGTTGGCAACACTAGACTTAAGAGAGGCTTAACTGCATATCCCAATCAGGGAATCTTGCAGAGGATACCTCTGCTTCAAAACAGGCTATTTGCATTATCAGATGTTCATGTTACCCTGCTGCAGTCATCACACTTGGGTTATCCTGTCAGGCTGTCCTGCAGTCGGCTGGAATTCCAAAGTCTTGGTCCGGTGTCTGTTGCTGTCGCCTCTTCCCTGACGTCAGTGCGCCAGGGGTACAAGTAATGCAACAGACACCATTTTCTTCAGTCTTTCTTGCCGTGCGGTGCCCGAAGCAGAAGCAGTTCGCAAGTGCCGGTCGGCCGACTCCTGAGATTTTCTAATTCGAAATGTTAAGTTGTCAATCTCGCCTTCATTCTTGCTAGATAGGTTCAGAGCCGATCCTCGGCTCCGACTCGGCACTTGCTTTAGCTTGAGAACTCCTTTTACCAGCTCGAGGCAACCCTATATCCCATGATGCAAGGTGGAACTACCTCAGATCTCGTTTGCCGCTTAGCGAAAGAGGTCTCCTTTGCCAGCTGAGGTAAGTAATTTTCTTAAGAGAAAAGCTTAGTTAGGGTTTTATTTCCCTCTTGTTTCCATTTTTATAGTCTAGTAGTGTGTTAAAGCCCTCCCTATTCCCTTATTTTTCAAAACTTTTTATTTCCTTTAGTATAAAAGTTTAGTTAGGCCTAAACCCCATTGGTTAATCCCTACCTGTGTGTGTGTGTTAGGGGATTAATTGTGTGTGTTTGTTGGGGTTTGTGTGTGACTTCCTCTAGGATAATGTCCAAGGAAGGCAAGGTCTCAGGCTTCAAGAAGTGTGACTCGTGCTGTCAGAAAATGTCTCTGACAGACGGTCACACTTCTTGTGTTTACTGCCTGGGGCCTTTGCACCTGCAGGACTCCTGTGCTTTGTGTCACTCTTTTAGCCAGAGTGTCCTGCAGGAACGGAGGAATAAGCTTATCCTCCGTGGCTTACTTAAGCCAGAAGGTTCTCCCTCTAAAACAGGGTCTGGGAAACCTTCTAAGCCACCGAAGGCTCAGGCTTCAGTATCCAAGCCTCCTCCGGTGGCTCCGGCTCCGTCGAGCGAGATCGGCGGCTGGAACCGATCTATCTACTTCAAAAGTAGTGGGTTCGGCACCGACTGGTTCCGACACCCTGTCTACTGTGGCCTTGTCGGCTCCGACTGGAGCAGACACCTTATCCAGCATCAGAGCCGAGAAACCTTTGGCTCCATCTGGAATTCAGGGGACTTCGGCTCCGATGACTTCGTCCCGAAAGAGGTCTCAGTCCCCTTCGTTGCAGAGTATCCACTCGGCTCCGGGGTCTCCTCTTTTGTCGGAGCGGAGCCATCGGAGCCAATCTTCGAGATCTTCCAGGCTGTCTGACCACGATTTAGAGAGGGTGGTAAGCAGGCTGTTGAAGTCGCAGGCACTGGCCCAAATGCTCCATAGCCCGTCTCAACAGACTTCGGCTATTGTCTCACCCCTTGAACTTCCTCCTCCGACTCCACACCAGAGTTCGGAGCCGGAGCTTCTCGGGACAGCGACTGTTTCGGCGCTGGAGCCGATACATCCTTCGGCTTCGTCATCCTCGGCTCCGATCTCCTCCTTGAGGCCTTTCTTGGAGGGATCCGGTCGTCGGGTTTCCCTTGTCGGCTCCGAGGGGGCTAGTGGCATCGGACCCTTGTCCAACCCCGCTCTCACTCTCGGGGCTTCGGCTTTGGTAAGCTCGGCACCGACATCGGCCTCGGAGCCTTCCCTCTCAGTGGAGCCGGGAATTCCTGTATCCTCGGATCGGGGATATTCCGGCCTCCCGGGGAGGGGAGCCTTTGAGGTGATGAGGAGTGTCCTGGCCTCTGAGCCAGGTTAACGGTCCATCCCTCTAGCTCCTCCCTCTTCAGTGCCTGTAGACGCCTCTTGCTCTCAGGCCCAGGGATCCATCGCCCCAGGTTTCCCCATTGGGAATTTCCTCCTCTTCCGAAGTTTCTCCTGATCCAGCAGGTGAACCCCTCGAAGAGGACGTAAGAGGAAACACACGGACTCCCGGAGTCTACTACATCGGATACCGACTTAGATGAGTCGGAGGGTTCCCACGATCCCCTCTGAGGATGTCTCCTTTTCAGACATCCTTGAGCTCCTCAGAGGAATTGGCCATCCATTGATCCCTCCGAGGATGAGTCTGTATACCTGGAGGCTTTGGATCCCGACCCTCCACCTCCTGGGTGTCTCCGCCTTTGACCCACTTATGCAGGTAGTGGCTCGAAGGCGTGGGGCTCCAGATTCTGTGGAACCTGTCCCCAGGAGACCATCCAAATTTATCACGGCCCCTACGGACAAACAGTTTCTTTCCAAGGGCGTCTCTGTGGATGCTATGGTGGTGGCGGCCACTAAGAAGGAACTGGCGGATCCTTCAGTACCTGTCCATCCTCCTAACAAGGATTCTAGGACCATGGACAGGTATGGAAAGCGGATGTTTTCTTCAGCGACCTTTGCTATGCGTTTGCTGAACTACCTTTGTCACTTTACCAGGCTTCAAAGAGGTATTCTCAAGGAACTGGGTGAAGTGGTCCAGGATCCTTCTGCTGCTGGGGCTCAAGAAAAGATTGCTCACAGCTAGCAATCCTGAATTCCCTATCCAACTCCTCCATGCGGCTCATATCCTATGCGGCCGATGGAGCGAGCAGGGCCGCAGGCACAGGAGTTGCTCTTAGACGCCAAGCCTGGATGCGGCTTTGTAATTTTATGGACCCTTTAAAGCGTCCTTCACCAATACCCCCTTTGATGGTTCGGCTTTGTTCGGACCTCAGGTGAAGGATACCTTGACCAGGTGTGAGCAGGACGGTAAAACTTTCTGCCGTTGGAGTCCATTTTTCCACTCCTTCTAGACCATATCCCAAGGGTCAGAAGGGGAAGATGTGGTTCATAAAGCCCAAGGAGCTACACGACACGTGGTCAGTTTACCCCCAGAGGCAGAGGGGTAACAACAATAGACACCGCCCTAGAGGCAGGGGGGGTCCTCAGAACCAGGGCAACAGGGAGTCTCTTCCTGAGAAGCCCTTTCAGCATCTCTGAGGTGTTGCCCGACTGTCCACCCTTGGAGGCAGTCGGGGGAAGGATTTCACTGTACCCAGTAGCCTGGCAATCCCTATCACAAGATATGTGGGTACAGTCGATCATATCCGAGGGTTACAAAATCCCTTTCGAAAGGTATCCCGTACCTCAACAATCCCTTCCAGACATCTCACCCGGTCAAAGGGATTTGGCAGAACAGGAGGTTTCAAAGCTCCTAGAAAAAAGAGCCGTCCAGACTGCCGGCAGACCAGGTAGGATCCGGCGTCTACTCGAGATTCTTTTTGGTCCCCAAAAGGACGGGAGATTGGAGACCAATATTAGACCTGAGCAGTCTAAACAGATTTGTCAAGAAGGCAAGATTCCGGATGGTCACGCTTCAGTCCATTCTGCCCTTTCTGGGCAAGGACAACTGGATGTGCTCTGTAGACCTTCAGGGCGCGTACTATCACATAAAGATTCACATGCGCTCCAGAAGGTTTCTCCGCTTTCGGCTAGGGACCAGTCATTACCAATTCAGAGCCCTGCCCTTTGGCCTCACTTCAGCCCCCAGAGTGTTCACCAAATGCATGGCAGTGGTCACAGCTCATCTGAGACGTCAAGGATTCCAGGTGTTTCCTTATTTGGACGACTGGCTCCTCTCCGCCACCACCAGGTGTCAGCTTCAGACCAGAGACTACACTCTACAGCTTTGCAGGAATTTGGGAATTTCAGTAAATTTCGAAAAATCTTCTCTGCTGCCTTGCCAATCTATCACCTTTATAGGCGCAGAATTAAACACCGTCAGAATGTTAGCCAGACGAACAGATCAAAGAATTCTGGACATCCAAAATTGCTCGATTTTATTGCAGAGCAACAAGGTCAAAGCCAGATTTATACTGAAGGTACTAGGTCTTATGGCTGCGGCCATTGTTCTACTACCACTGGCTCGCTTCCACATGCGTCTTCTACAGTGGATGCTATTCACACAGTGGTCGTACCACAGTCTCCCGATGAGGCACGAAATCTGTCACACAGTCGTGCAGAACTCATCTGAATTGGTGGATATCTTCCCCTCTTCTTCATCAGGGCCGACCCTTTGTTTACCCTCCTCCAGTTGCCACAGTCACTACGGATGCCTCTCTGATCGGGTGGGGGGGCATTATCAGGGCAGGATGGTCCACGGGATGTGGCAACCCATAGAATACCATCTGCACACAAATGTCCTGGAGATGAGAGCGGTGCTTTTAACGTTGCAGGCCCTCAATGACTTTCTTCCCACGGGGACTATTGCAGTACAAACGGACAACATGTCCGTGGTCTGGTACATCAACAAGCAGGGCGGGACCAGGTCCTATCCGTTGTCGAGAAGCTCTCAGACTTTGGCAATGGGCAATCTCCTCTCATCGGTTTCTGATAGCAACGCACATCCCCGGCAGGTCCAACCTCTTGGCGGACAGGCTGAGCAGATCCATTCTGATGCCTCACGAGTGGTCTCTCAATCAATCTGTAGTGGATCAGATTTTTCTGCAGTGGGGCACTCCTTGTTGCGATCTTTTGCTACTCCTCAAAACAACAAGTGCCCGATTATTTCACCTCTTTCCCTTCCAGGCCAACCCATGAGAGACTCTCTAACCCAGGATTGGCCCGGGGACTTCTGTGCGCTTTTCCTCCTTTTCCTTGATTCCACAAGTCATTCAGAAAGCCACCGTTTTGAGAGCAAAGTTGATTCTCATTGCCCCTTATTGGCCTCGACAAATTTGGTTTCAGTCTCTGCATAGTCACCTTCTAGTGCAGCCCTGGCATCTGGACCCAGTTCCGGATCTCTTGATCCACCAGTCGGGTCAGCAGCACCGGGCCATTCATTCTCTCAACCTCACTGCTTGGTTGCTCCACTTCCTTCCCTAGCCAGGCTTCCGATGATCTCTGACTCCGTCAGAGACATCTTAGTGTCTTCCTTAAAGTCGTCCACTAGGACTGTTTATGCTAGCAAGTGGCGACGTTTTTCTATTTGGGAAAATTCCAAGAATATTGATCCATTTACTGCTCCTGTACATTCTGTTTTAGATTTCCTGGCGGAGGTTTTTCATTCAGGATCCTCGTCATCTACAGTTAAAGTACAACTGGCTGCTATTTCCAAGTATGTTGGCTTGCATGACAATAACATTGTCTCATAGATTATGCAAGGCCTTTTTGAGAGGAGTTTTTCTCCTAAAGCCCCCTATAAAGCATCCTCCTCCGCAATGGGATCTAAACTTAATGTTGGCATCCTTGATACTACCTCCCTTCGAACCGTCTGCTTCATGTTCTTTGAAGTTATTGACCTGGAAAACTATATTCTTACTTGCTGTCACTTCAGCAAGAAGGGTATCCGAGATTCAAGCTCTCTGCATTCGTTCCCCTTACTTGGTTTTTCATAAGGACAGGGTATCATTAAGAACGAACCCTTCCTTTTCTAATTCGAATTTCAGACCGAAGTCTTCTATAAAGCCAAGTACCCCGTTTGGTAAACTTTTCTTGCCTCAGACCGATGTCAGAAAAAGTTAACAATTGTATTTCTTGTGGGAAACAAATACTTCATAAGGATTTTCATTCTTTTTGCATACCTTGCCTAGGCCCAGACCACGCCGTCACTTGTCAGTTTTGCGCTAGGTTTAATAAGCGTACTATTAAGACGCTTTGATTTCGCACGACACTACTTCGGTAGGAAATTTAACTACACCATGTCGTTGGAGCAACCGACTACCGGCATGCACAAAAAACGCAGAGATAAGGCCAGACAGCCCAGGCCTAAGCCAGATTCTAGGCCTCAGCTGATCCGGTCTCCGGTTCTTCGGTCCTCAGTGAGGCTCAGACGCAGCCCCTGACTACCGCAGTCCTGGAACCAGAGACCGCTACGGATATTTTGACTTAATGTACCAGGCCGACGCAGCCTTTTCCTTCAGGCCCTTCTGACGACTTTGCTTCTAAAGACGTCGGTGCTTCTGAAACGCCATCGGTTTAGGAAGGCGTTTTCAGACCGGCTCTTACCATTAAAACGTTTTCCAAGTCGAAGGCTCCTTGTAAACCTAAAAGGACTACACTTCAGTCTCCTGTTCAAGGCCCTGTGCCTAAGAAACAGATGCTCAAAATGGCTGAAGATTTGATTTCTTTAATCAGGAGTTCACAGCCCCCTCCTGACAAGGCCTAGACAAGAGGAAGATGATGTTTCCTCTGAGCAAATGTCCATTTCTTCAGACTCCTCTGAGGGCCAAGACTATTCCTTCTCTCCTTATGAAGATTCTGATGCTGAGGACTCTATTCCCTCTGCTTCTCCTCCTGAAGACCACTCCTTTGGGGAAACTTTACACACTGAGGGAACATTTTCACTGGGAAGGTCAGGACTACTCTGACTCAAAGAAAAGGCTCAGAGAGTTTCTTTTACTACCCCAACACATACCACTTGCCATCCCACCAGTTTTGGACATTGTGGATGATGTCTATTTGGAATCCAGTCTCAATCCAGACTCTCTACCTCCTGCTCCGGCTAAGCCTGACATAATACAGAGTGCCCGATTCCCACAAATTTCTTAACAAAAGCCCAGTAGCTGACCCAGAGACCATCTCCCAGGGTCCCAAGGGGGCTAAGGCTTCTATGGCTTAAAACCCAGTACCTTCTGATAGGGATTCCAGAGCACTAGACAGGTGGGGGGGGGAAAGGTTTAGACCTCGGCCACACTAGCTATGAGTGCACTGAATTGTCAATTTCATATGCTTAAGTATCAGCAATTTCTAATCTCTCAGTTAAAGCAAAGATTTACCTCTCTCCCTCAACAAACTGAATTGAAAGACGTGCAAGATCTGTTGCATGCCACTGAGCAGGTGAGCAAACATACCTTGCAATGTGGGTTTAATTCTTTAGAGGCCTCCTGCAGAGCAGCTGTCACTGGGTCTGTTATACGTAGGCATGCTTGGTTAAAGGAACAAACTCTGCCTGATCATGTTAAAGCAAAACTACTAGATGCTCCCTTACAGCAGGATGTTCTTTTTGGAGTTAAAGCTGAAGAAGTTTTAAAGAAAATGGACGATCAAGCAAAATCTATGCAGACAGTCAAAGATTTCTTACAAGTACAACCCCCTCGCTTCAGCAGAAACTGGCCAACAAAAAATTGGTCCTTTCCAGCCACTGACAGAGCACAGAGGGGTAAATACAGACGCCCAAGGGGCAGAGGACAACCACAAGCCCAGTATAAACCTCGCCAATGGGGCACTACACCACAGAAGGGAGGAGAAGACGGGTCTCAATCCACCAGAAGGCAAACTCAATGACTTGCACCTCATCTGGCCAAGCAATACTCTTTTGGCAGCCCCCTTGGGGGGAAAACTCGCTCTTTTTGCAGACAACTGGCACATTGTCACAAAGGACAAATGGGTTCTAGACATAATTTCACGAGGATACAGATTCGACTTTCATACCTTGCCAATGAAAAGAGCAATGCCAAACCTGCCACAAAATCAATGGGCAGAGGCACAAAACCAAATTTCCGCTCTCATGGACATGAGCCATTCAGCTGGTACCTACTCGAGAGCAAGGGCAAGGATTTTACTCAAGACTTTCTAGTGCCCAGAAAGGACAATGCCTGGAGACCAATACTGGACCTTTCAATTCTAAACACTTACAAGTACTCAGTCAAGATGCTAACACTACAGCTACTTCCCATGTTGGGCAAGGAAGCATGGCTAGTAACGTTGGACCTCAAGGAGGCTTACCTGCATGTCCCTATCAGACAAAGTTGCAGAAGATACCTCCGCTTCATAGCAGGTTCAACCCATTACCAATTTTCTGCACTGCCCTTTGGCTTATCTACTGCGCCCAGAGTTTTCACAAAATGGCTGGCACCAGTAATTGCATACTGCAGCCAAAGAGGAATTCAAATATATCCATACCTGGATGACTGCCTCATCCAAGCAGAAAGCAGAGACATTCACTTTCATCATTTGGCCTTTGTAAAGCACCTACTAAACTGCCTGGGGTACACAGTAAACGAAAAGAAGTCAAAACTAGTACCCTCACAAAAAAGACATTCCTGGGTATTGCTTGAATACAACGACCCAGAAGGCTTATCTTACGCCAGACAAGCAACTACAGCTAACTCAATATTTCAAGACAATGGCAACAAAGACCCAATTAACCAAGGAAAATTCTGCAGGCTTTGGGCTTCATGGTATCTTGCATTTTAATACCATTTGCAAAGCTGCATATGAGGAAATTACAGTGGTACCTAAAAAGCGTATGTTCTCAACACAGCCACAGCTTGGACACACTATCTCTCCTTCCCTGCCTACAACAGGAATTTCTATGGTGGTCACAGGCATGTCACCTCAACAAGGGTCAGCCTTTCACCTTGCCCCCAGCCAGGGAAACTATCACAACAGATGCTTCAGACTACGCCTGGGGGGCACACATGGCAGGGCAATGCATTCAAGGCCTATGGACTGCAGAACAAAGAAATCTGCACATAAATCAAAAAGAGATGCTAGCTGTACAGAAAGCTCTGACAGCCTTCAAGGATCTATTATTCAGGACAACTTGCAATAAAGATGGACATCACCACAGTAATGTGGTACATAAACAAACAAGGGGGTACACATTCCTACCCTCTATGCAGGCAAGCAATAATCTTATGGAACACAGCTCTGGCCTACCAAGTCCAGTTGCAAGCTCAATTCCTGCCAGGACAGAAGAACACATTGGCAGACAACCTCAGCAGAAACATCAAAGATCCCCACGAGTGGAAATTAGTCCCATAGATATTTGCAATGATAACTCAAAAATGGGGTCTTCCAAACCTAGACCTGTTTGCCAGTCCTCAAAACTACCAACTGACATTTCTGTACAAGGACTTTTCACCATCAAGCTTGGAAGGTGGACTCTCTCTCTTTCAGTTGGAAAAACCTGACAGCATATGCCTTTCCTCCACTACCTCTCCTCACAAAGGTTCTTTTGAAGGTCAAAAAGGAGAGACCATGACTGATTCTCATAGCCCCAGACTTGGCCATGCCAGCACTGGTACCCGCTATTGAAAAATATGGCCCACAGCCCACCATGGATATTGCCTCAAGTACCCCATTTGCTCACACAACACAACAAACAGATTCTTCACAGCCAGCTCAAAACGTTAAATCTGGCTGCATGGCAAATCAACTAAACATCCAACCAGCTCCTCTTTCACAAGCAGTTCTGGATGTTATTCTGGAAGCCAAGCCACCAGGAAGGCTTATTCGGACAAATGGAAAAGGTTTTGTGCCTGGAACCAAGCAAAAGGCCAAGACACAAGTGGGCCCCTCATGCCTCACATTCTACAGTATTTAGCTGAGATGTTGCACAAAGGACTATCCTTTTCCTCAAAATCCATGCTTTAGCTATTTCAGCTCACTATAACACGGATCCACCTTTATTTTCACATCCTCTAAGGCAATTTCTCAGAGGGGCAAAGAACGTTAGACCACGCAGGAGAGCTCCTACACCAACATGGGACCTCAACTTTGTTCTGGAAAAACTAACGCTACCTCCCTTTGAACCTGCTTTCTCTGCAGATGTACAGTGCCTATCATGGAAGACTGCCCTGCTCCTAGCAATAACTTCAGCTAGGAGAGTCTCAAAACTACAGGCACTAATGGCAGTGGAACCTTTCCTAATCTTTCATCAAGACAGTTTCTCTATGAACTAATCCATCCTTTATGCCTAAGGTGGTTTCCAGTGTAGCTTTAAATCAGACCATCCACCTACCCACCTTCTTCCCCAATCCACAGAACAAAGGTGAGAGACTCCTGCATTCCTTGGACATTCACAGGCAGCTTAGTTACTACTTAGACAAAACTAAGGCTTTCAGAAAAACTGACCAGCTCTTTGTATCCTATGCTACAGGTTCTCAAGGGAAGGCTATATATCTAAGCAAACCATTTGTAAATGGATAGGTCATTTTATACTGTTCTGCTATACCCATCATGGGGAAACTACTCCCTGCTACCATTAGATCCCACTCTACCAGGGCAAAAGCTACCTCTACAGCCTTTCTCAGGGTGGTTCCAACCAAGGAAATTTTAGAAGCTGCATCTTGGTACACAACTTCACCAAACACTATCACCTACCTCTTTACTCTAAGTCCAGGGCGGGCCTCGCCACTGCAGTTCTGCAGGGCCTGATTGCCTCCACTAACCCTCGATGATACCTCCCCCCTACCTTAGCGTTGGGGTTCAACCCAAGTGTGATGACTGCAGCAGGGTAACACGATGAACATAGTACAGTTTTGTACCTACCATAAATGTAGATGTTCGAGTGTTCACCCTGCTGCAGTCCAGGTACCCTCCCTCCATCCCCTCTAATCTACTGGAAAAATCTCTTCTATACCTTACTGACGTATTTGCTTATAGCTGAAGGGATTTGTGTTTGTGCAGTGTTCACTCCATTTGGTACTAATTCTGACCACCTTTTTGGGGGCACCTGACATCTGGGGCAAGAAAAACTGAAGAAAATGGCGTTAGTTGCATTACTTATACCCCTGGCGCACTGACGTCAGGGAAGAGGCGACAGCAACTGACGCTGGACCAAGACTTTGGAATTCCAGCTGACTGCGGGACCGCCTGACGACAGGATAACCCAAGTGTGATGACTGCAGCAGGGTGAACACTAACATCTACATTTATGGTAGGTACAAAACTACTTTCTATGTACTGCCTTTTGGCTTATACTGTGCTGAGGGTCTTTACAAGGTGCCTGGCTTCAGTAATTGCATTTTGCAGGGAAAGAAATATTAAAATATATCCATACCTGGACGATTGTCCCAGTTTTCTGCCTGAATTAAACATCTTGCGTTTGTAAAAAAAAGTTCTAACGTGTCTAGGGTACACCATAAACAAAAATAAATCACAACTGATTCCCCCTCAAATTACATTCCTGGGTGCAAGCTTGAATACAACTGCCCAGATGGTTTACCTTACTCCAGAAAAGAAAAATTTATTTGGTGACTTACTTCAAGCAGGTGGCCACAAAAACCCTGCTATTTGCAAGACAAATTCTGCAAGCCTTGGGGTACATGGCCTCCTGCATTATTCTAATTCCATATGCAAGACTGCATATGAGGAAACTTCAGTGGTACTTGGTGTTTATGGAGTCAACATTGTCACAGCCTGGAAACAATGATTCCTATCATACCTTGCCTGCAACTAGAGTTCCTATGGTGGACAGAGGCCTGTCACCAAAACAAGGGACTGCCATTCTCTCCACCCCCTGCCACCCAAACCATGACTACAGACTCAACAGACTGTGCTTGGGGGGGGGGGGGGCTCATTTGGCAGGGAAGTGCATCCAGAGCAAATGGAGCCCAAATCAAATGCTTCTTCATATCAGTCGAAAAGAGATGTTAGCTGTACAGAATGCACCAACAGCCTTCAAGGACTACCTTCGTCCAGGACAATTAATGATAGACAACACCACAGTTCTGTGGTACATAAGCAGGGGGGGTACACACTTCTACCCCCTTTGCAGACTAGCCGTGGCATTGTGGAACACTGCCTTGACCTGTCAAATTCAACTACAAGCTCAATTCTTGCCGGGAAAGCTGAATACTCTGGCAGACGAACTAAGCAGAAATCTCCTGGACCCACATGAATGGAAACTGGAACCACTGATTTTAAACATGTTGACACTCAAATGGGGGAGTCCAGACATAGATCTTTTTGCCTCACCCTAGAACTATCTGTTGGACAAATTCTGCACAAGAACTCCTCACAAAGAAGCCTGAAAAGTGGATGCTCTGTCATTCAGCATGAAAAACCTTTGTCTGCCTTTCCCCGTCTGCTTCTGCTCTCCAAAATTCTAAGTCAAACAGGACAGGCCAAAAATTATTGATTGCTCCAGACTGGCCTCACCAACACTGGTACCAACTCCTGTGCAGTGTCGCACCTTCCACCATGGCACCTGCCTCCGACACCTTACTGTCTCAGCAGAACAACCAAATTCTGCACACTCAGCTCCAAACTTTGAATCTTGCAGCATGGCTAATCTCCTAAATTCCCCCTTGGCATCCCTCAGCAAACCTGTGATGTCATTTTGGAGGCAAGAAGGCCTAGTACTAGACAATCCTATGCTGACAAATGGAAAAGGTTATGTGCATGGAATCCATCACAAGGGATAAGCACAACAGTGCCCAATATTCCTAAGATTTTACAATACTTAACTGAGATGCTTCACAAGGGCCTGTCCTTTTCTTCCATAAAAATCCATGCCTCCGCTATTTCAGCTCATCGCAACAGAGAGCCCTCCCCTCTTCTCTCATCCTCTGCTAAAGCAGCATCTCAGAGGGGTCAAAAACTTAAGACCATGCAGGAGAGCTCCAACCCCAGCCTGGGACCTTAACTTTGTCTTGGAGAAACTCTCTGTACCTCCTTTCGAGCCAGCTGCTATTGCAGACTTAAAATTTCTCTCCTGGAAATCAGCTTTCCTTTTAGCAATCACTTCAGCTAGAAGAGTATCTGAAATACAGGCCCTTATGGATGTTGAGTCTTTCATGCAGTCTCTCAGGACCAATCAATCCTTCATGCCCAAGGTGGTATCCAGTGTGGCTCTTAATCAGTCCATTCATTTGCCAGCCTTCTTTCCCAATCCACAGAATAAAGGGGAACGGATACTGCATTCCTTAGATGTGCACAGACAACTTAGATTCTACTTGGACAGGACTAAACCTCAAAGGAAATCTGCATAACTGCTTGTGGCATTTGCTGCAGGGGTTGAGGAGAAGGCTATTTCAAAGCAAACCATTTTTAACTGGATAAGCCATTGCATTAATTTCTGCTATAAGCACCATGGAAAACTTATCCCCAGGGGATCAGACCTCACTTCACCAGGGCTGCATCTACCTCTACAGCCTTTATCAGAGTTATCCCTATCAGGGACATCCTAGATGCTGTTACCTGGAGTTATTTATATACTTTCACCAAGCATTATCATTTGCCAATTTTCTCTAAATCTAGAGCTGGATTTGCCATTGCAGTCTTGCAGGGCCTTATAGCTGACCCTAATGCTATCTAAATTCCTCCTCCCAACTACAGCTTTGGGAATCTACCCAAATGTAATGACTGCAACAGTGAAACACGAAGAACATATTATAGTTGTGTACACTTACCATAAATGTAGATGTTGAGTGTATTCACTGTTGCAGTCCAGGTTACCCACCCGCCGTTCCCCCTTTTTCCTTCTGATGGAACCTATGTGGTGTATTTCCTGGTGGATGAAGGTAAAGTTTATATTGCTGCATGTTATTATACACACATTTTGACTACCCTTTTTGGGGGCACCTGACATCTGGGGCAAGAAAAACTAAATAAAATGGAGTCTCCTGCTTCCTTTATACCCCTGACGACCTGACGTCAGGGAAGGGCCGACAGCCGACGCAGGACCCAAGACTTTGGAATTCAGGCCGACTGAAGGCAACCTGCCAGCAGGATTACCCTAATGTAATGACTGCAACAGTGAATACCCTCTAACATCTACATTTATGGTAAGTGTACACAACTGTACTTTCTGAACAATGTCTCAGGGGTACAAATTCACCTTCCACACCCAACCCCAAAAGGGTTCCCAGATCTACCACCACATCAGTGGGCAGAGGCTCAAAAGCAAATCCATTCCCTGCTCTCCTTGGGGGCAGTAGAGCACGTTCCTGCAGTGCAGATAGGCCAAGGCTTCTACTCCAGACTTTTTCTGGTGCCCAGGAAAGAGGGCACCTGGCACCCCATCCTCCATCTTTCCATTCTAAGCGCCTTCCTGGTGATTTCAAAATGCTCACCCTCCAGCAGTAGCTACACATGCTGTCCAAGGACGCTTGTCTAGCCACCCTGGACTGAGGCTTACCTCCACATTCCCCTCAGGGAGTCCTGCAGAAAATATCTCCACTTCAGGGCAGGATGTCAACACTTTCAGTTCTCTGCGCTTCCCTTTGGCTTATCTACTGCTCCCAGAGTTTTCACAAAATGCCTGGCTCCGGCCATTTTCTTTGGCAGACAAAAGTATTCAAATTTACCCCTACCTAGACGATTGCCTTATTCAGGCAGACAGCCAGGAAAAGCTGCTCCAAGACCTGGTATTTGTGAAGGACCTACTAACCTCCCTAGGGTACACAATCAACAAAAAGAAATCCAAAGAGGTACCCACCAAAAGGATAATCTTCCTGGGAGCAAGTCTGGAAATAGGAAAATTTGTTTCTCTGGTGTGAAACATGCCATGCTATCGGCTTATTTGTCTCAACTGGCCACCAGGCCCCAGCTTTCTGCAAGGAAAATCCTGCAAGCCCTGGGGTTCATGGCATCCTGCATACTCATTCCATATGCCAGATTGCATATGAGGAAACTTCAGTGGTATCCAAAGAGCCTTTGGTGTCAACACTTTCAAAATCTGGAAACTCTACCTATTCCTTGCCTGAGGAAGGAATTTCTTTGGTTAACAGCAGCCTGCTCCCACAACAAGGGACTGCCCTTCTCCCCACACCCCGCCACCCAGACCCTCACCAGAGAAGCATCAGCCTTTGCTTTGGGTGCACACCTTGTTGGCAGGTACATACAGGGCGAATGGAACCCCCAGCAACTCCCCCTGCACATCAATCAGAGATGGCTGTGCAGCAGGCCTTGATAGCTTTCAAACCCCTTCTCTCTCCAGGGATTCTCCTGATCAAAACTGACACAACCACTGTGATGTGGTACAGCAACAAGCAGGGAGGGACTCGCTCCTACCCGCTGTGTAGGCTGGCCTTGACCCTTTAGTTAACAGCCTGTTCCATGCAACTACATCTGTTAGCACAATACCTGTCAGGCTCTCTCAACTCCCTGGCAGACCAATTAAGCAGGCGCTCTCAACTCCCTGGCAGACCAATTAAGCAGAAAGCTTTTGGACCCTCACGAGTGGCAGCTCAACAGAAACACCTTCTCCCTAATAACTCCGAAATGGGGAACCCCGGAGGTTTTTACCTCCCACAACAACCATCAACTATGCAAATTTCTACAGCATCACTGCATGGCATGGAAAGTGGATGCCCTGTCCTTCTCCTGGGTAAACCTCTCTGTCTATGCCTTTCCTCCCTTACCTCTCATTCCCAGGGTACTGCTCAAAATAAGGGAGGAAAACCAAGGACCGTTCTCATAGCTCCAGACTGGCACAGACAGCTCTGGTACCCCTTGCTGCACAGCCTGTCCCTGCTGCTTCCAAGGAGTCTTCCTCAGATTCCAAACCTCCTAACCCAGAGGGAAGAGGAATTCATGCACCCCCAATTGCAGACACTCAAATTAGCAACTTGGCATATACCCTGATCCTTGACAGTCTGCCATCCTCAGTAAACAGGTTCTGGATGTTATCTGAGAGGCCAGACCCCCTAGCACCAGAAAGTCTTGTGCAGATAAATGGAAAAGGTTCTGCACCTGAATCTAGGCTAAGGGGCCAATACAGCACAGCCCTCCATCCCTCTCATCCTGGATTACTTGGCTGACCTACTACACAGTGGTCTTTCTCCTCTGTAAAATTTTCTGCCTCTATTTCTCATTTTCACACTGAGCAGCCGCTTTTTTCACACCCTCTGATTAAACAGTTTCTCAGAGGGGCTTGCAACTTGAGCTCCCCCAGAATGGCACCAACACCAGCTTGGGACCTTAACTTTGTCTTGGAAAAGCACACCCTGCCTCATTTCGAACCATCTTCTTCTGCAGAGCTAAAATTTCTCTCCTGGAAGACTGCCTTCCCTGCTGGCCATCACTTCAACCAGAAGAGTCTCTGAGCTGCAAGCACTCCTGGCTGTGGTACCCTTCATCCATACAGACAAGGTATCTCTCAGAACTAAGCCATCCTTCATGCCCAAGGTGTGGTGTCCAGTGTGACTCAACAATCCATCCATTTGCCCACCTTCTCTCCTAACCCTCAAAACAAGGGAGAAAAGGATTCTGCACTCTAGATGTGCACAGACAGCTCAGATACTATCTGGACAGGTCTAAACCCTTCAGAAAGTCTGATAAACTGCTGGTTAGCTTTGCTTCAGGGGCAGAGGGCAAAGCCATATCCAAGCAAACCATTTCCAAATGGATAGCACACTGCATCCATTTCTGCCACAAACAGCATGGCAAGCCTTCCCCCAAGGGGGTCAGGACACACTCCACCAGAGCAGCCTCCACCTCTGCAGCTTTCCTCAGAAGAGTCCCCACTAGGGACAACCTGGAGAATGCCACCTGGACATCTGTTCACACCTTTACAGAGCATTACCACCTGCCTCTCTTTCAGTCCAGGGCAGGGTTTGCTTCTGTAGTTTGCAGGGCATGCTAGCCAGCCCCTAGCTTCCTCGACTGCCTCCATCCATTTCCTCAGCTTTGAGAATCTACCCAAATGTGATGACTGTAACAGTGAAACACGAAGAACATAGTACGGTGTACACTTAACATAAATATAGATGTTCGAGTGTATTCACTGTTGCAGTCCTGGTTTCCTTCCCTCCATCCCCTTTTTTCTCTTTGTTAACTTTCTTCCTTGATGATCTTCATGTTTCACTGTTGCAGTCATTACACTTGGGTTATCTTGCTGGCAGGCTACCCTCAGTCGGCCTGAATTCCAAAGTCCAGGTTCGGTGTCTGTTGCAGTCACCTCTTCCCTGACGCCAGTGCGCCAGGGGTATAAAAGATGCAGCCGACACCATTTTTTTCAGTCTTTTTTGCCGCGCGGTGCCCGAAGCAAAAGCAGTTCGCAAGTGGCCGGTTGGCCGACTCCTGAGATTTTATTGTTTGAATTTCAGATCCGAAGTCTTCATTAAAAGCTAAGTACCCCATTGTGGAAAACATTTTTCTTGCTCCAGGCCGATGTCAGAAAAAGTTAATAATTGTATTTCTTGTGGAAAGCAAATACCTCAAGGATTTTCATTCGTACTGTATTCCTTGCCTAGGCCCTGACCACGACGTTACTTGTCGGTTTTGTGCTAGATTTAACCAGCGTACTATAAAGCGCTGGCACGATTTTGCTTTTCACTATTTTGGCAGAAGATTTAATTACACAATGCCGTTGGATAGCCAACAGACTACCACAATTCAAAAGAAACGTAAAGAAAAGGACAGGCATCAGAGGTCTAAAACAGACTAGGCTTCTTCTAAGCCAGTCGCTTGTTCACCGGCTCTGTGAGGCACTTTCGCAGCCCCTGACGCCTGCTAATTTTGGACCCACAGGCCGCTATAGACTCACACATTGTCGCCTAGGCCGCTGGAAGCGCAAGGTATTGGATCTTCGGAAATTATTCCCTCAGATGGGTCTGCAGCTGCTGAGCAGGCATCTGCTTCTGAGGATGTTTTCAGACCTACTCAGTTGTACATTAAAGCGACTCCAGCTACAAAGGCAAAGACTAAAGGATCTTTAAAGACAAAAACAAGTACAACAGCCTCATGGTCAGGACTCCATGCCCAAAAAACAGATGCTTAAAATGGCCAAAGACTTAATTACTTTGATCAGCCCCCCCCCCTGATAAGAGGCCTAGGCAAGAGACCAAATGAATCTTCAGATCAGGTTTCCATTTCTTCAGATTCCTCTTCTGATCAGGAATACTTTCTTCCTCCCTATGAGGATTCTGATACTGAAGAATCTATCCCTTCGGCCTCTCTTCCTGAGGATTACTCTTTTGGGGAAACCTTGCATACCATGAGTGAACATTTTTCCACTGGGAGAGCCAAGATTATTCTGAATCTAGGAAAAGGCTCAGGGGCTTCCTTTTACTCCCACAACACAGGCCCCTAGCTATTCCTCCTGTGTTAGACATTGTAGATGTATTTTCAGAGTCCAGTCTGACCCCTGACTCCTTACATCCAGCTCCTGTTAAGCCGGACAGGTACTACAGGGTGCCTGACTCTCATAAATTCCTTTTCAAGAACCCTGCTGCTGACCCAGAAACTATTTTTCAGGGTCCCAAAGGGGTCAAGGCATCCACTGCAAAAAACCCTACCACCTCCGATAGGGATTCTAGGGCATTAGACAGATGGGGAAAGAAGGTTTACACCTCTGCTACCTTGGCTATATAAGGGCTTTAAATTGTCAGTTTCATATGCTCAAATATCAGCAATATATTATGTCACTGCTTAAACAGAAAATGTTGATAAATTCTGAAGGTGCAGAAAACAAAGAAATGCAGGATTTATTGCATGCAGCTGAGCAAGTTGGAAAGCATACTTTGCAATGTGGTTTTGACTCTTTGGTGACCTCCTGCAGGACCACTGTCACTGGTTCTGTCATTAGGAGGCATGCTTAGTTAAAGGAACAAAATTTACCAAATCATGTTAAAGTAAAATTATTAGATGCTCCATTACAGCATGATACTTTGGTGTTAAAGCAGATGAGGTGTTAAAGAAAATAGAGGACAAAGCTAAAGCTATGCAAACAGTCAAGGATTTCTTAAAGGTACAGCCTCCAAGATTTAGCAGACACTGGCCTACAAAGAATTGGTCCTTTGCAGTGTCAGACCACAAAGGGGCAGATAGACGCCCAAGAGGCAGATCCCAGCCCCAAGGTTCATACAGGTCTAAACAATGGGGTGCTTCTACCTCCAAAAGTGGAGAAGATAAATTACAGCCTTAAAGGAAACGGTCCCAATGACTTCCCCCTGCCTACGCCAAGCACTTATCTTCTGGCAACACCTTTAGGGAGAAAACTAGCACTTTTTCTCAAAATTGGCGCATAACCCAGGACAAATGGGTCTTAGACATAGTGTCACAGGGCTACAAGTTTCACTTCCATACCCTGCCATGGGCAAACGGTTGGCCAGACCTATCAAAACACTAATGGGCAGAGGCAGAAAAACAAGTCTCAGCCCTCATGGACATGAGGGCCATTCAACAAGTACCAGAGCAAGAGCCGGGCAAAGGTTTTTATTAGACTGTTCTTGGTACCCAGAAAGGACAAAGCCTGGAGACCAATACTGGACCTATCTATTCTGAGCACATATCCGGATATTCCAAAATTCAAAATGTTGACCTTACAGCAGCTTCTGCCCATGCTGGGCAAGAAGGCTTGGCTTATGACTTTAGACCTAAAAGAGGCATACCTGCATGTCCCAATCAGACAAACATGCAGAAGAGTTGGCTCTATGCACTACCAATTCTCTGCACTGCCCTTTGGCTTATCTACTGCGCCAAGGGTCTTCACAAAGTGCCTGGCACCATTAATTGCATTCTGCCGACAGAGGAATTCAAATATATCCTTACTTGGACGACTGCCTCCTACAAACAGAGAACAAGGACATTCTAATACAACATCTGACATTTGTAAAGAGATTACTACCATGCCTAGGGTACACAGTGAACGAACAAAAATCAAAATAGTATCCTCTCAAGAGATAATATTCCTGGGTGCAAGCTTAAATACAACTGCCCAGATCGCTTATCTCACGCCAGACAAAGGCAACTGACTACCTATTTCAAACTGTTGGCAACAAAGGCCCAGTTATTTGCAAGGAAAATTCTGCAGGCTTTGGGTTTCATTGCATCTTGCATTCTACTAATTCCATATGCAAGACTGCATATGAGGAAACTTCAATGGTACCTAAAAAGTGTTTGGACTCAGCATTGCCACCGCCTGGAAACAATAATTCGTCTCATTCCCTGCTTGCAACAGGAGTTTCGATGGTGGGCGAAGGCCTGTCACCAGACCAAGGGACAGACATTCACCTTACCCCCAGCCAGGCAGACATTGACAACGGATGCATCAGATTAAGCCTGGGGGGGCACACATGGCAGGGAGATGTATTCAAGGCACATGGTCCACCAACCAAATGTATCTACATATCAATCAAAAAGAGATGCTAGCTGTTCAAAATGCCCTGACAAACCTCAAGGACCTACTTCATCCGGGACACCTACTGATAAGACAATACCACGGTCATGTGGTATGTAAACAAGCAGGGAGGCACTCATTCTCACCCCCTCTGCAGACTAGCCATGACTTTGTGGTACACAGCATTGACTTACCAAGTACATCTGCAGGCACAAATCCTACCAGGAAAGATAAATACTCTGGCAGACAAACTAAGCAGAAACCTCATGGATCCCCATGAATGGAAATTGGATCCACAAGTCTTCAACATAACAAGTAAATGGGGAAGCCCATAGACCTATTTGCCTCTCCTCACAACTGCCAACTAAAGAGATTCTGCACAAGGACTTATCACAGACGAGCATGGAAAGTGGATGCCCTGTCTTTCAGCTGGAAAAACTTAACAGTATATGCCTTTCCGCCATTACCTCAACTCCCCAAAGTACTCCTAAAGGTCAGACAAGAAAAGCCAAAAATTATTCTGATTGCCCCAAACTGGCCCCGCCAGTACTGGTATCCAATCCTAAGGAACTTGTTTCAATGCCCAGCCTGGACCTTACCTCAAATTCCTCACCTACTGTCGCAACAAAACAATCCGATCCTGCACACCAATTCAAGACCTTAAATCTGGCAGCATGGCGGATAATGTAGTCATACAAAACACACCCCACTAAAGCGGTGATGGATGTCATTTTGGAGGCCAGGAGGCCTAGTACTAGAAAATCTTTTGCTGGAAAGTGGAAGAGATTCTGTGCCTGGAACCAGGCACAAGGAATTGACACAAGTACCAAATATTCCTCAGATTTTGCAATACTTAACTGAGATGCTGGACAAAGGCCTATCCTTTTCATCAATTAAAATCCATGCCTCTGCTATTTCGGCTCATTACAATACAGAGCCACCAATCTTTTCTCATCCTTTAAGGCAATACCTCAGAGGTGCCAAAAACTTAAGGCCTCCATGGAGATCACCAATACCTGCATGGGACCTCAATTATATTTTGGAAGAACTCACTCTGCCCCCTTTTGAGCCAGCTGCTACAGCTGATATAAAGTTTTTATCTTGGAAAACTGCTCTGCTCCTAGCAATAACCTCTGCAAGACGAGTCTCAGAGCAAAAGGCAGTCATGGCTGTGGAACCTTTAATCATTTTTTTATCCAGACAGGGTTTCTCTGAGGACAAACCCAACATTTATGCCTAAGGTAGTGTCCAGTGTGGCCCTTAACCAAACTATTCATCTGCCTCCCTTTTATCCAAACCCACAGAATAAGGGGGAGAGAATTCTGCACTCTCTGGATATACGCACAGCTACTATTCTACTTTAACAGAACCAAAGCTTTCAGAAAGACTGAGCAGCTACTAGTGGCATATGCTGCAGGATCACAAGGAAAGCATCTCAAAGTAAATTATTTCAAAGTGGATAGGCCACTGCATTCGTTTCTGCTATTCACAACATGGTAAGCCAGTGCCTAAGAGCATTAGGCCACATTCAACCAGAGCAATAGCCACTTCAGCAGCCTTGCTCAGGGGAGTACCAACCCAAAGACATTTTGGAGGATGCTACCTGGAGTTCAGCGCACACCTTTACAAAGCACTATCATTTACCACTCTACTTTAAATCCAGGGTAGGCTTTGCCACTGCTGTTCTGCAGGGCCTCATAGCCACTCCTAATGCTATTTAGCTCCAGCCTCCCAACCATAGTTTTGGGATTCAAACCAAGTCTGACTGCAACAGTGAAACACGAAGAACATAGTACTGTTGTGTACACTTACCATAAATGTAGATGTTAGAGTGTATTCACTGTTGCAGTCCAGGTTACCCACCAACCCCCATTTCTTTTTGCTGGAACTTAGCTGCACTTCTCTAATCTATACAACCTATGTGGTGTATTTGCTTGTAGATGAAGGTATAATTTTTTTGGGTGCATGCATGTTTTATTGGCATATTTTCAGCCTTCCCTTTTGGGGGCACCTGACATCTGGGGAAAGAAAAACTGAAGAAAATGGCGTCTGCTGCATCTTTTATACCCCTGGAGCACTGACGTCAGGGAAGAGGCGACAGCAACCGACGCCAGACCTAGACTTTGGAATTCAGGCTGAATGAGGGTAGCCTGTCAGCAGGATAACCCAAGTGTAATGACTGTAACAGTGAATACACTCTATGGTAAGTGTACACAACTGTACTTTCTTTCCTTACAAGGGATGTATTGGTATTTATTTTCCACTGATGGGGTTCTGCCACCAGAGCCTGGTGTCCTTCCTTGGGGGGGCTACTGACAGGTTAGGGCAGGAAAAATGGCATCGTCTGCCTTCCTTTATACCACTGATGAGCTGACATCAGTTCTCAAGCGACAGGAACCAATGCAGAAATACTAAGTCTCTGGTGTTCATGCCGGCCGAGGCCTACCCCTGGCAGGGATAACCCAAATGTGCTGACTAACAGCGAAGACAACTGTACTTTTTGCAGCCTTTATTGGTTGTGTCTGGAGATGTTAGGATGTAATTTGCTATAAAGAGGGGTTCTTTTTCCTGTTGGCAGAGTTCAGAAGAAGTCATAAAGATGAAAGCTCTTAATTGTTTTGATGTCCTTCTGTTCCTATGTTGCAATGTTCTAGTTGTGGGATTTCCTGCCCTCAGGCGACTCGTACGTCGGCTAATATACAAAAGCTTCAGCTTGGCTGTTGCAGTCGTGCTTGGGACGTCAAACGCAAGGCCATAAACCAGGGGCTTTAAATGTGATGTCTGTACGCACAATCCTCAGAACTTTTCAGCCGCAGATGACCCACGCATCGTAAGATTGCTCCTTTACAGACATCACTTCAATAAAGCTAAATAACCCGTTGGGTTTCGATTTTTCTTGTTTTGCTGATTGTTATTGCTTAGGCTTGGTGGTTGTAGCCTTTAGCTGATTTCAGGTAAAAAGGGATTCGAAATACCCATAAAGATGCCCATGATAGGTGTTTTTTGCTTAGGCCGGGAGCACGACCATTCCTCCTGCTCAGTTTGTCAATCATTTGTGCCGAAGACCCTACGCAGCTGTCTGGCTGATATAAACTACCTAGAAAACCAGTGCCTAAAACGGTTAGCCCTTAAAATGGATGCCGCATTGGAGGCCGAACCCGAACCTCCCTGAAAGGTCAAGATTCCTAGTCCTTCACCTGCTACTCTGCTTCCTGATGCCCTGCCAACTGCCGATCTAGGAGTTGAGCACTTGGCGGATCCATCTCTTTAGACTACCCTTGAGGAAGCCATTGCACAGCCGACGACCGGCATGTCCTCTGAGCTTGCTCAGACACCGACTACAGTCTGTGTCTAGGAGGAACCAGTTTCTGTGGTACTTCCGACCAGGATCCAGACTTCGGAAATGTCTTCAAAATCTGATGCCAGGCCATTTCCTACCTCCACCCCAGCCAAAAAGAAACAAAAAAAACAAGCATGTCTCCTCTTCTCCAGAAACCATACCAGATTGGCAGGTTTTCACTTTCTCTCATACATGCCTTCATGGCCCTTAGGCCCTCAGCCCCCTCCACACTACCTTTATTGAGCCCTAGGCCTGCTTTTGACTCTTCCCTCCCACCCATGACCTCTCAAGTTAGGGAGGAAGAGCATGATTCTTCCCTTTCTTCCTCAGAGGACTCCATTTCATATACATATCTCAGATTGCTTCTCCCCAGGAGTATTATTCTCCTGATGAAGGGGATTCTCCCTTGAGGATATTAGGTTTGGTGAGACCATCATCAGGATGAAAGATTACTTCAAATGGTATACTTCCCAAATGACTGACACCCAAAAGAGGAACTTTGAGCTGCTTCAAGTGGAATTGCCCTCCGGTGATTCCTGCTTACTTGGATGCCTTTAATTCAGCTTCTAAGACCCCAGACTCCCAGCCTCCAGCCCCCAAGCACCCTGACCTCTTCTATAAAGTACCAGAGGAGCAAACATTCCTAGTTAAACCTCCCTTGGCTAACCTAGCTGTTACTGCCACTGCTTCTGATAAACAGTCTAGACTGCTGCCTTCTGCCTCCCTCCTACCCACTGATAAAGGTAGCAAATATATGGATAGGATGGGAAAGAAGGTATACACATTCTCCACTTTGGCATTCAGAGCCATAAATTATCAGACTCACATGACTAAGTATGCTGTAGGCTTAGTGTCTCAAGCCTCCTGCATGCTGGCTTGTATGCCTGACAGTCCCATTAAGGCTGACATGGTCTCCAAACTGTCCTTAGCTCAGCAAGTAGCCAGGCACTTTATCAGATGCAACCGCGATGCTGCAGAATCATCTTCTGTCCTCAGGCGATGCTCCTGGCTAAGACTTCAGAATCTACCTGAAGACTTCAAGTCCAGAGTCTAGGACGCCCCCCCTGGATCATAACTTCCTCTTTGGAAAACAATCTGCAGATCTCAAAGTATCTGTAGGAAAAAAAAGTAAAGAATTACAGGACTTCAAGCATCTGCTGGTGTCCCCCATTCCCAAGTATTACAGGAACTACCCTGCTAAAACCACCTTTGTAAGGCGCAACCCTCCTCAGGCAGCTGCCTCCTCTTCCAGATCCTAGAAGAGGGGCAAGTAGACCTACTTCGTCCAGACCTAATGCCCCACCTCAGCCTAGACAACCCTTTCAAGATAGAGGAGGTCCCAGTAATGCGTGACTGTGTGGCCCACCTACCACTCTCTGCACACCTTCCACACAGTGTTCCCCACTGGCAATCCATCACCACAGACCAATGGGTCCTATCCATTATCCAAAAAGGGTACTTCCTATTCTGAAAAGAAACACCCAGGAGATGTATTCCTTTTCCCCCAAAAAACATTAATTTCCTACCACAAGTTTTGTCAGAACTACAAAAGCTGTGCATCATAGAACCTGTCCCCTCAGGAAAGGGATTCTACTCTAGTCTCTTCCTGGTCCCCAAAAAAGATGGCCCGTGGAGACCCGATGTCCTTCAAGGATGCATCTGCAGTCATCACATATGGGTTGTCCTGCCTCAGGCAGCCCTTCGGTCGGCTGGATTCCAAAGTCTGGGTACGGCATCGGCTGATGTCGCCCCTTCCCCGACGTCAGAGCGCCTGGGATATAAAAGCGTCAGCCGACGCCATCTTCCTCTGTCTTTCTTGCCGCGTGGTGCCCGAAGCAGAAGCAGTTCGCAAGTGCCGGTCGGCCAGCTCCTGTAATTTCGCTATCCGGAGACTTCAAAAGCTAAGTACCCCATTGGGGACTCTTTCTTGCCTCAGCCGATGTCAGAAAAAGTTAATTGTTTAACTTGTGGGAAACTAATACCTCATAAGGATTTCCACTCTTATTGTCTCCCTTGCTTAGGCCCAGACCACGACGTCTCGGCCTGCTCTGCCTGCGCTTCCTTCAACCGACGCACTCCTAGACGTCGGTCGGAGTTCGCAGAAGAGTTTTTTGGGGATAGTTTTGCTTACAAAATGCCGTCGGAAACCCCAACATCACATTTAATTAAGATACGGAAAGACAAGGCCTTCACCAGGGCTAAAGCTGCAAAGCACACTAAAGCCATGCCTCCCAGAGTTATTCCTCGGGGACCTTCTTCTAGTTCACAGATTTTAACTTTAGCAGAGGACCTGATCTCCTTAATTAGGGGCTCTCAGCCTCATCCGGACAGGGGCTCCCAACCCCCTCTAGACAAAAGGCCCAGGATGGATCCCCCTGATCCCCTTTCTTCAGAGGAAGCCTCTGTTGGCTCGGATCACTCAGATTACCAGGAGGAGGCTTATTCGGCCTACGAGGATTCGGATGCACAGGAATATGTTCCCTCAGCCTCCCCTCCTGAAGAGCTTTCCTTTGGGGAGACCCTTCACACTATGAGAGAGCATTTCAAATGGCAGGGCCAGGAATATTCTGATTCCAGGAAAAGACTAAGAACTTTTCTTCATTTACCTCAGCATAGACCTTTGGCTATTCCTCCTGTTTTAAATGTGATTGATGTATATTCTGACTCCAGTATGACCCCTGACACTCTGCCTCCAGCCCCTGTTAAGCCTGATGGGTATTACAGGGTCCCGGACACACAATTTTCTTTTAACGCCCACTCTGCTGACCCTGAAACTATTTCACAGGGCCCTAAAGGGGTTGCAGCTGTTGCTACCAAGAACCCACTCCCCTCTGCAAAGGAGTCCAGGGCATTAGAGAGATGGGGTAAAAAAGTGTATACTTCTGCCACTCTTGCTATGAGGGCATTATATTGTCAATTTCACATTATACAGTATCAAGAGTATTTGTTAGAAGAAATGCATAAGAAATTGTCTTCTGAACCCCTGAACCGTAAATACCTTCAGGATCTGGTACATAATTCCCAGCAGGTTAGCAACCATTTTTTGCAGTGTGGTTATGATGCATTGGAAGCTTCATGTAGGTCAGCAATGACAGGTGTCATACGCAGGCATGCTTGGCTAAAGGAACAATCTCTGCCAGAACATGTTAAAGCTAAGCTTTTGGATGCTCCACTGGAAAAGCAAAAGTTATTTGGTTCCACTGCTCAAGACGTCCTAAAGAAATTTGAGGAAAAGGCAAAATCTGTACAGACTGTTAAGGATTTTCTTCAAGTCCAACCGCCTAGATTCAGCAGAAACTGGCCTTCCAAGAATTGGTCCTTTCCGGACACAAAGATTTCAAAGGGGCAGAAACGGGCGTGCCAGAGGTAGAGGCCAAGCTAGGGGCTCCTACAGAAGCAGTCGATGGCAACCTCCAATCCAGGCAGGCAGTTCAAGATCTGCAACTGCTGCACAAGGACAAACTCAATGACTCTGCTTTAACTCCGCCAACCAGGGCTCAATTAGAAGCACCTTTGGGCGGAAAGCTTTCTTTATTCTCAAGAAATTGGCACAACATTGCAAGAGACAAATGGACACTCCAAATAATAGACAACGGATACAGGTTCCATTTCCACACATTGCCAAAAAGAAAAGGCATACCAGGTCTTCCACCAAATCAAAGGACAGAGGCTTTGAAACAATCTCAAACTTACTCCAAATGAAAGCCATAGAAAAAGTTCCTATTTCAGAACAAGGCCAAGGATTTTACTCCAGACTATTCCTTGTTCCAAGAAAAGAGCATCAATGGAGGCCTATTCTCGACTTGTCCAGACTGAATACTTATCTCATTGTGCCAAAATTCAAAATGCTGACTCTACAGCAACTCCTTCCCATGCTGGGCAAGGGGTCTTGGCTGGTTACTCTAGACCTCAAGGAGGCATACCTGCATGTCCCTATCAGGCAAAGTTGCAGAAGATACCTCAGATTTCTTGCAGGGTCAGAGCATTATCAATTCTCAGCATTGCCCTTTGGCTTATCTACTGCGCCCAGAGTATTCACGAAATGCCTGGCATCAGTAATAGCACACTGCAGACTCCAGGGGATTCAAATCTACCCATATCTGGACGACTGCCTTATACAAGCGGACAACCAACAAACTCTGATAAAGGGCTTAAATTATGCCATCAATCTTCTACAGGCCTTGGGATATACAGTCAACATGCACAAATCAAGACTTGTTCCATCCCAAAGAATAACCTTTCTGGGTGCGGATCTAGATACAACCACCCAAATGGCTTATCTCACAGAAGAAAACCAAAGTCAACTACCGGATTACTTCAGGAATCTGACAAGACAAACTCAGCTGATTGCAAGGAAAACCCTGCAGGCCCTGGGTTACATGGCATTCTGTATTCTTCTGATTCCACAAGCAAGGCTACATATGAGAAAGCTACAGTGGTACCTAAGGAGTTTATGGACCCAGCAGAGTCACAGTTTGGAAACTTTAATCCCACTCATTCCATGCCTTCACAAGGAATTTCTGTGGTGGGCTCAGGCCAGCCAGTCCAACAGAGGGCTGCCTTTCACAAAGCCAAAAACCTCCCAAACTATTACAACAGACGCTTCAGACCTAGGTTGGGGAGCACACATGGAGGGCAGAGGTATCCAAGTACATGGTCACGAAAGGAGCTACGCATGCACATAAATCAAAAAGAAATGCTAGCAGTGATACACGCAATCGAGGCCTTCAAACTATTTCTGCATCAAGGCCATCTACTAAGGACAGACAACACCACAGTTAAGTGGTACATAAACAAGCAAGGAGGTACCCATTCTTACCCTCTGTACAGACTGGCAATGAATCTATGGGATCTTTCCTTGAAACTCAACATACAGCTACAAGCTCAGTTTGTGCCAGGGAAGGACAATACACTGGCGGACAGCTTAAGCAGAAATATCATAGATGCACACGAATGGATGCTGCACCCAGACATTTTCCAACAGATAATACAATCTTGGGGGAGTCCGGACATAGATCTATTTGCATCCCCCCACAATCAACTAAAGAAATTCTGCTCAAGGACATACCACCCACAAGCGTGGAAAGTGGACGCAGTCTTTCAGCTGGAGAAATCTGACAGTGTATGCATTTCCTCCTATTCCATTAATGACCAAGGTGTTACTGAAGATCAGGGCAGAGCAGCCAAAAGTGATCCTGATAGCTCCGGACTGGCCAAGACAGCACTGGTACCCACTGCTAAGGAGCATGTCACGTACGGAGCCATAGCCCCTACCTCTATGGCCACTTCTACTGACACAGCACAGATACAAAACTCTTCACTCCAACCTGAAAACATTGCAACTAACAGTGTGGAGAATACCTTGACTCCTCCTCAGGATAAGCTATCCCAGAGAGTAAAGAATATTTTTCTGGAAGCTCGCTGCCCTTCCACAAGGAAGACATACTCAGCAAAATGGAAAAGAAAAAGATTTCTCATCTGGAACACCACAAAGGGCCTAGATGCGACAATGATGAACATGTCACATATCCTGGAATATTTGGCAGAAATGTTCCACAATGGACTGTCTTACTCTTCTATTAAGATTCATGCTTCAGCAATTTCAGCAGAGTACAATACTGATCCCCCTGTCTTTTCTCATCCTCTCCTAAGGCAGTTTCTAAGAGGGATCAAAAACATCAAACCTCCTAGGAAACCATCTCTACCAGCTTGGGACCTTAACTACGTGTTGGAAAAACTAACACTGCCTCCTTTTGAACCAGCAGCATCTGCAGATCTACAGTACCTCTCATGGAAGACTGCTTTCCTTCTGGCAATAACCTCAGCAAGAAGAGTTTTGGAATTGCAGGCCCTGATGGCAGTTCAGCCATTTATTATTTTCCATCAGGATAGAGTTTTATTAAGAACTAATCCTACTTTTATGCCAAAGGTGGTATCCAGGGTTTCATTGAATCAAGCCATTCACTTGCCTACCTTCACAAATCCACAAAACAAAGGGGAGAAACTGCTGCACACCCTGGACATTCACAGACAGTTGCGCTACTACTTGGACAAAACTAAAAATTACAGAAAAACTGACCAGTTGTTTGTAGCATATGCTGCTGGTGCACAAGGAAAAGCAATTTCAAAACAGACAATTTCAAAATGGATAGGGAATTGCATTTGGTTCTGTTACTCCTTTCATGGAAAAACTGTGCCAGCTAACATTAGACCTCATTCGACCAGATCCACAGCCACCTCCACAGCCGTAAGAGGGGTGGCTACCAAGGACATTTTAGAAGCTACTACATGGAGCTCCGTGCATACATTTTCCAAGCATTACAACATACCTTTATATTCCAGATCCAGAGCAGGCTTTGCTACGGCAGTCCTGCAGGGCATTTTAGCTACACCATCCTTTACATAAATCCTCCACCCCCAGATTGGCTATGGTATTCTACCCATATGTGATGACTGCAGATGCATCCTTGAAGGACGTAGTACAGATGTCCTTCAAGAATGCAACTGCAGTCATAACGTATGGGTTGTCCTGCCTCAGGCAGCCCTCGGTCGGCCGAATTCCAAAGTTTGGGTCCGGCGTTGGCTGGTGTCGCCTCCTCTCCGACATCACAATGGCTGGAGTATAAAGGCATCGGCCGACGCCATCTTCAGTCTTTCTTGCCGTGCGGTGCCCAAAGCAGAAGCAGTTCGCAAGTGCCGGTCGGTCAGCTCCTGTGTTTTCAGAACCGAAGTCATCTAAAAGCTACCCCGTTGGGGAACATTTATTCTTGCCTCAGCCGATGTCCGAACAAATTGAGAAAGTTAATTGTTTGTCTTGTGGTAAACAAATACCTCATAAGGACTTCCATTCTCTCTGCCTTCCTTGCCTGGGCCCAGACCACGACATCTCGGCCTGTGCTGCCTGTGCTTGCTTTAATAAGCGCACTCAGGCGCCGGGCAGAATTCGCAGAGGACTTTTTCGGTGAATCTTTTGCGTATATCATGCTGTCGGATCAACCGACAACCCAATCTGCTAAAAAACGCAAGGACCGGGACCGACATCCTCGGCCCGCGTCCTCTACCGATGCTACTCTTAAATCCTCTGCTAGCGCTCCGGTCCCCTCGGAAGTGGTAAATCAACCGCTCCAGGCCAACGACACATGATGATAAGCAGATCATGTCTCTGGCTGCAGATCTTATTTCCCTTAGGGGGTCTTAGCCTCATCCGGACAGGGGTTCTCAGCCACCTGCAGAGAAAAGGCCTAGAACTGAGCAGGCGGACGACCTCTCCTCGGATGAAGCCTCTGGGGATTCTGAGCATTCTGATACCCAAGAAGAACCCTTCCAGGCCTACGAGGACTCTGATGCTGAGGAATCAATTCCCTCTGCCTCCTCTCCAGAGGATTTCTCATTTGGTGAAGTCCTGCATTCCATGAGGGAACATTTTCAATGGCAGGGTCAGGAATTCTCTGACTCCAGGAAAAGGCTTCGTACTTTCCTCAAGCTTCCCTAGCACAGACCTTTGGCTATCTCTCCAGTTATGGATGTTTTTGGATGATGTTTTCTGACTCCAGTGCCAACCCTGATTCTCTTCCTCCTGCTCCTGTCAAGCTGGACAGATATTATAGGGTCCCTGACACTCACAAGCACCTTTTTAAGGCTCACACTGTGGATCTAGAAACTATTTCACAGGGCCCCAAGGGAGTGGCTTCATCCTCTGCCAAAAACCCACTGCCAGCTGACAGAGAAGCAAGGTCCCTGGAGAGATGGGGTAAAAAAGTATATACCTCTACTACCCTAGCCATGAGGTCTCTTAACTGCCTTTTTCACGTTTCAGTACCAAGATTTTCTCGTGGATGATTTACAGAAAAAGTTAGCCTCTCCTGAGCCTATTGATAAAAAGGTACTGCAGGATCATATTCATAACACTCAGCAGGTTAATAACCATTTTCTGCAGTGTGGTTATGATGCACTGGAAGCTTCATGTAGGGCAGCTGTGACTGGGGCTGTGATACGTAGACATGCCTGGTTGAAGGATCAGTCTTTGCCTGACCATGTTAAAGTAAAGTTACTGGATGCACCTTTGGAAAAACAAAAGCTTTTTGGTGCTACTGCACAAGATGTATTGAAATCCATAGAGGAAAAAGCAAAGTCAGTACAGACAGTCAAGGATTTCCTTCAGGTTCAGCCACCCAGATTCAGCAGAAACTGGCCCTCCAAGAATTGGTCCTTCCCCGGCTCTGACAAGTTTCAAAGGGGAAAAAGCAGACGTGCCCGAGGTAGAGGGCAATACCGAGGATCTTACAGGGGCCGCCAGTGGCAACCTCCAAATCAAAGAAGTGGCGCAGACAGTTCAGCTGCACCACAAGGACAATCACAATGACTTGACTTTCGTACCGCCTACAAAGGTTCAAAGAGAAGCACCTTTGGGCGGAAAATTAGCCTTATTCTCACAAAATTGGCATATCTTAACCAAGGACAATTGGATTCTGGATTTGATTGACAAAGGTTACAGATTCCACTTCCACACATTACCAATAAAACAAGGCATGCCAAACCTGCCACATCATCAAAGGGCAGAGGCACTCACTCAAGTTTCCAAGCTATTAAGTATAAAAGCAATAGAAAGGGTTCCTCCGCAAGGCCAGGGATTTTATTTAAGACCATTTATTTTCTTTTCTTGGAACAAGGAATAGAGACCCATACTGGATTTGTCAACTCTAAACACTATCCTCATTGTGCCAAAGTTCAAAATGCTGACGTTGCAGCAACTTCTTCCCATGTTGGGCAAGGGGTCTTGGCTGGTCACTCTGGACCTCAAGGAGGCATACCTGCATGTCCCAATCGGACAAAGCTGCAGAAGATGCCACAGATTTCTTGCAGGGACAGAGCATTATCAATTCTCAGCATTGCCGTTTGGCTTATCTACTGCGCCCAGAGTGTTCAGGAAATGCCTGGCATCAGTAGTGGCACACTGCAGACTGCAGGGGATTCAAATATACCCCTACTTGGACGACTGCGTCATACAAGCAGACAAACCTTAAAAGGGAATTTGGACTATGTCATGCATCTACTGCAGGCCTTGGGATACACGGTCAACATTCAGAAGTCAAATTTGCTACCATCCCAACAAATTATATTCCTAGGAGCCAAACTGGACACGGAAAACCAAATGGCCTACCTCACAGAGGAAAAACAGCAGCATTTACCAGAGTACTTCAAAGGCCTAGCAAAGCTTTCCCAGCTGACTGCAAGGAAAATCCTGCAGGCCCTGGGTTTCATGGCATCTTGCATCCTTCTGATACCTTTGGCAAGACTTCATATGAGAAAGCTGCAATGGTATTTAAAAAACTTATGGTCTCAACACAGCAACAGCCTAGAGGACATAATCTCACTTATTCCATGTCTGCAGAAGGAATTTCTATGGTGGGCTCAAGCCAGTCAACTAAACGAAGGCATGTCTTTCAACAGACCTCAAGCAGACTAAATGATAACAGACGCCTCAGACCATGGATGGGGGGCGCACATGGAGGGCAGATGCATTCAGGGTCTTTGGACGCCAAAGGAAAGACATCTGCACATAAACCAAAAGGAGATGTTGGCAGTGATACATGCCATCGAGACTTTTGAAAAATCACTAAAACAGGGACATTTGCTAATAAGGACAGACAACACCACTGTCATGTGGTACATAAACAAGCAGGGAGGCACTCATTCTCATCCCCTCTGCAGACTAACAATGCTTCTCTGGGAAAAATCCCTGAGCCTGAAGATACATTTACAATCCCAGTTTGTACCTGGCAAGGACAATGTACTGGCGGACAATCTGAGCAGAAATTTCACGGATCCACACGAATGGATGCTGCACCCTCACATTTTCTCTCAACTGGCAAGGACATGGGGAAGACCGGACGTAGATGTTTTTGCTTCCCACTTAAATAATCACCTGGAAAAGTTCTGCACAAGGACTCACCACCCTCTAGCTTGGAAAACGGATGCTCTCTCCTTCAGCTGGAATTCTCTAAAAATGTATGCATTCCCTCCCCTGCCTCTGCTGACCAAGGTGATACTGAAGATCAAAGCAGAACAACCAACAGGCATCTTGATAGCTCCAGACTGGCCAAGGCAACACTGGTACCCATTGCTATTGACCATAACTCTGACCAAACCATGACCTCTGACCCTATGGCCCCTGCTCCTAACTCAACACAATTACAGGACTGTACATCAAGACCTGAAAACATTGCATCTGACAGCCTGGAGGCTACCATGACTTCAACACCTAACTGTCTTTCCAAATCTGTTCAAGAGATCTTGCTGGAAGCACACAGACCTTCCACCAGAAAAACCTATTCAGCCAAGTGGAAGAGATTCAGTATCTGGAATGCCAACAGGGGTCAGGACACAGCATTACTGAGTATACCTCCAGATAATAGAATACTTGGCAGAACTATTTCATACTGGACACTCATACTCCTCAGTAAAGATTCATGCCTCAGCAATCTCAGCAAAATACAACTGTGACCCTCCAGTGGTGATCTTCATCTCACATTGCTGCAGTCCTAACACTTGGGTAGTCCGCTGTCCCTCGGTCGGCCCGAATATCAGAGTATAAGGCTGACGTCGGTCAAGGCGCATTTGACTGACATCAGAACGTCAGGGTACAAATGCGCATGACCGACGTCATATCCTCAGTCTTTTTTGCCGCATGGTCCGATGCAGAAGCAGTGTTGCAAGTGCCGTTCGGCGTTCTGAAATTTTTCATTGGAGTTTCAGACCGAAGTCAGAGTTGGTTAAGTACCCCGTTGGGGAATATTTTGGTTTTTCTTGCCTCAGTGGTTTACCGGATGTCAGAAAAAGTGAATAACTGTATTTCTTGTGGGAAACAGATACCGCATAGGGATTACCATAATTTGTGTACACCTTGTTTGGGACCTGAGCACGACGTTGTTGGGTGTCGCTTTTGTGCTAGGTTTAATAAACGCACTATAAAGCGTAGGTTGGATTGTGCCAGGTTAGTCTTTGGGAAGCGGTGCAATTACAATATGCCGTCGGATGCTCCGACGCCGGCTTCTTCAAAGAAGCGCAAGGACAAGGCAGTTAAACCTAGGTTAGAGGAGTCGTCCGAACCGGACGCCGGTTCTTTAGAGGCGTCAGTGGAACCGGTGGTTCCGACGGAGGCCTCTATGGAGTCCCAGGGAGAGACTGTGTTTTTACAGGATGTGGCCTCCCAGGAGGCAGGTCAGGCTGTAGGGGCTTCTCAGGTAACTGTACTCCCCTCCCTTCCTAAGGTGTCTAGGCCCTCTCTTTCTGCTTCCAAGGCTTCTCCTAGAGGCAGGTCTAGTTTTGCTTCTGTGGGTGTCACTCCTAGTTCTTCAGGTTCTGTGCCCAAAAGCACATGCTTAAAATGGCAGAAGATTTAATTACTTTAATTAGAGGCTCTATGCCCCCTCCTGATAAGAGGCCTAGGTTGGAACCTGTGTTGGGGGATTATGAGCAGGCTTGGATGTGTCTGAGTCTTGACTGAAGACTTGCAGGAGTATTCTCATTCTGATTCTGATGTGGATGATTCTACTCCTTCTGCTTCTCCTCCTGAGGATTTTTCTTTTTCAGAGACCCTTCACTCCATGAGAGAGCATTTTAAATGGGAAGGTCAGGATTTCTCTGATTCCAGGAAAAGGCTTAGGGAATTTTGTTTTACCCCAGCATAGGCCTTTAGCTATACCTCCTGTTCTGAATGTAGTGGAAGATGTGTTTGCAGAGGCTTCGCTTAATCCTGATTCTTTGCCTCCTGCTCCTGTTAAACCCGGATAGGTATTACAGGGTGCCTGAAGCTCATAAGTATCTTTTTAAGAGTCCTAGGGCAGACCCAGAAACTGTTAGCCAGGGGCCTAAGGGTGTAAAGGCTTCTGTTGTCAAGAATCCGGTTCCTGCAGTTAGAGGCCAGGGCCTTGGATAGATGGGGAAAGAAAGTTTATACTTCTTCCACTCTAGCCATGAGAGCTTTGAATTGCCAGTTTCACATGTTGAAATATCAAAATTATCTCCTTTCACAGTTGAAATTTAAGGTGGATGCTCTGGCGGAAGGTATTGATTGTAAAGAGTTACAAGATTTAGTTCATGTTTCTGAAGAGGTGGGTAAGCATTCTTTGCAATGTGGTTTTGATGCTGTACAGGCCTCGTCTAGGGTGGCTGCCACTGGGTCAGTTCTTCGCAGGCATGCCTGGCTGAGGGATCAAAATTTATCTGACCATGTTAAAACTAGGATTTTGGATGCCCCTTTGCAATCTGATGTTTTGTTTGGTTCTCCTGTTGAGGCAGTTTTAAAGAAAATGGAAGACGAGGCTAAGTCTATGCAGACTGTTAAAGATTTTTTGCAGGTTCAGCCTCCAAAGTTTAGTAGAAATTGGCCTACTAAGGGGTGGACGTATCCTTCTTATGATTCCCAGTCTAGGGGTAGATCTAGATGTGGCAGGGGCAGAGGTCAGGGCTCTTTCAGGCCTAGGACAGGGAGTTCTCCTGCACAGTCTTCGGGTGAGGGCAGGGGCCAGTCCTTTCGTAAACAGACCCAATGACCTACCTTTTCAGCTGCCAGAACCTTCTCGCCTGGCAGCACCTTTGGGAGGAAGGTTGGCACTTTTCAAAGAAAATTGGAGTTTGATTACCCAAGACAAATGGGTACTGGATATCATACATCACGGTTACAGGTTTTATTTCCATACCTTGCCTCCTTTCAAAGGCATGCCAGACATTCCTCCTCAACAAAGAATAGAGGCTCACAAGCAAATTTCTCTGTTACTCCAAATAGGGGCCATACAGCCGGTTCCTATGCCAGAAAGGGGCCTAGGATTTTATTCTCGCCTGTTCCTTGTGCCAAAAAAGGGGAACATGTGGAGACCGATTTTGGATTTATCTATCCTCAACACTTATCTGGACATTCCCAAGTTCAAAATGTTGACGTTACAACAGCTTTTACCTCTACTGGGCAAGGATCACTGGATGGTAACTTTGGATCTCAAGGAGGCTTACCTTCATGTTCCTGTCAGGCTAAGTTGCAGGAAGTATCTGCGTTTTCGGACTGGGACTTCTCACTATCTGTTCTCTGCATTGCCCTTTGGCTTATCTACTGCGCCCAGAGTATTTACAAAAGTTCTGGCTCCAGTGATAGCATTCTTCAGGCTGAAAGGAATACAAATCTATCCTTATTTGGACGATTGCCTGATACTGGCTCAAGGAAGGGACGAGCTTCTTCGTCATTTGGAGTATGTGATAGCAGTGCTAAGATGCCTGGGGTATTCTGTGAACGAAATAAAGTCCAGTCTAGTACCCTCTCAAGACATGTGCTTTCTGGGAGTAAGACTGAATACAGCATCCCAGATGGCCTTTCTAACCCCGGACAAACAAAAGAATCTTTCCCTTTACTTCCATCATCTATCTCTTCAGTCCGGGCTGACTGCAAGGACAGTCCTTCAAGCCTTAGGGTTCATGGCATCTTGTATTCTGGTGCTTCCCAATGCCAAACTGCATATGAGGAAGTTGCAATGGTATCTCAAAATGTATGGACACAGCACTGCCAACATCTGGACACTGTCATTCAAATAATACCTTGCATTCAAAAGGAATTTTTGTGGTGGGCTCAGGAATGTCACCTAAACAAGGGACTCTCTGTGACCCGGCCAGAGGCGAGTCAAATTTTAACAACAGATGCCTCAGACAAAGCTTGGGGAGCTCATCTAAATGGAAAGTGGATACAAGACAAGTGGCCTGTCAGACTACAGCATCTACATATCAACTTGAAGGAGATGTTAGCAGTCCAGTTTGCATTAATAGCTTTCAAGGATTTACTTCTTCCAGGGCAGGTGTTGATTCTAACAGACAACACAACTGTCATGTGGTACATCAACAAGCAAGGGGGAACACATTCTTATCCTCTATGCAGGCAAGCAATGATTTTGTGGGAGACTGCTCTCAGTTTACAACTAAGTCTTCAGGCAAGGTTTCTGCCGGAGCACAGAACTTCGTTAGCAGATGTGTTAAGCAGACAAATCATGGATCCCCACAGTGGAAACTGGATCTTCATGTATTTCAGAAATTGACAGTGTCCTGGGAACTCCAGACATAGATCTGTTCGCTTCTCCACTAAACCACCAGCTGCCAAAGTTTTGCACAAAGGTTTCATCCCACAGCTTGGAAAGTGGATGCTCTTTCTTTCAGTTGGAAAAATCTTCATGTGTATGCCTTTCCACCTCTGCCTCTCCTCCCAAAGGTACTTCTGAAGGTCAGACAGGACAAGCCAAGGATGATTTTGATAGCTCCAGATTGGCCTCTACAGCACTGGTACCCATTACTGAGAAGTCTGGTACGGAAGCCTCCATGGCCTTTGCCTTTGATTCCTCATCTGTTGTCCCAGGAGGACAGTCATTTGCTCAATATCAAGCTTCACTCTCCACCTAACAGCATGGCATATTCTGTTTTAAACCATAAAGGGTCTCAACTTCCACAACAAGTTTTGAATGTGATTTTGGAAGCTAGAAGGCCTAGTACAAGGAAAGTGTACGCAGATAAATGGAAGAGATTTTTATTTTGGAGTGCAGCTAAGGATTTGGATGTTTCTGAGCCTGATTTGTGTGGCTCTTCCATATCTTACTGAGTTATTGGACAAAGGTTTGTCCTTCTCTTCTATTAAGAGTCAAGCTGCAGCAATTTCAGCTCACTACGACTGTGACCCACCATTGTTTTCTCATCCTTTGTTCAAGCAATTTCTTAGAGGGGCAAAGAATATAAGACCCCCACGTAGAGCTCCTACTCCTGCTTGGGATCTCAATTCTGTGTTGGAGAAACTCACTCTACAACCTTTTGAGCCTGCAGCTACTGCTGAGTTGAAATATTTGTCATGGAAGACTGCTTTTTTGTTGGCCATTACCTCTGCAAAAAGGGTTTCTGAATTGCAGGCCCTTATGGCAGTTGAGCCTTTCTTAATTTTCCATAAGGATAGGGTATCTTTACGTACTAATCCTTCATTTATGCCTAAAGTGGTTTCTAGTGTGGCTTTAAACCAAACTATTCATTTGCCTACTTTTTATGCAAATCCCCAAACTAAAGGGGAAAAGATTTTGCATACTTTAGATGTACACAGGCAGTTGCGATATTATTTGGACAGAACTAAAGGATTCAGACAATCTCAGCAGTTATTAGTTTCTTTTGCTTTGTGCTCTCAGGGCAAGCCCGTGTCAAAACAAACTATTTCTAAGTGGATTGGATTTTGCATTGCTTTCTGTTATTCCCATCATGGCAAAGAGATTCCAGCTGGGATTAGGCCTCATTCCACTAGGGCTACTGCCACTTCAACAGCTTTTTTGAGGGGGGTGGCTACTAAGGATATTTTGGAGGCAGCCACTTGGAGTTCAGTGCATACCTTCTCTAGGCATTACCACCTTCCTCTGTACTCTAAATCCAGGGCTGGTTTTGCCACTGCTGTGTTGCAGGGCATTTTGGCAGCCCCTGCTTCATTATAGGTTAGCCATCCTCCCTTACCTCTGCTTTGGGATTCTACCCAAGTGTTAGGACTGCAGCAATGTGAGATGAAGAACATAGTACAGTTTTGTACCTACCATAAATGTAGATGTTCGAAGATCCACATTGCTGCAGTCCAATTTACCCTCCCTCCTTCCCCTCTGTAGTTTGAGGTGGTTGTGTGGCCTGGGTTATCCCTCTGAGGTATAGTGTATATAGTGTATATATTGTACATATTTTTGGTGTTAGGCTGGTTGGTTGTTTAGTTGTTGTCTATGGGTTTTGACCTTTCTTTTTAGGGTCTTCTGACATCTGGGGCAAGAAAAGACTGAGGATATGACGTCGGTCATGCGCATTTGTACCCTGACGTTCTGATGTCAGTCAAATGCGCCTTGACCGACGTCAGCCTTATACTCTGATATTCGGGCCGACCGAGGGACAGCGGACTACCCAAGTGTTAGGACTGCAGCAATGTGGATCTTCGAACATCTACATTTATGGTAGGTACAAAACTGTACTTTTTCGCATCCTCTGCTAAGACAGTTTCTAAGAGGGATTAAGAATATTAAGCCTCCCAGAAAACAGCCAGTACCTGCATGGGACCTCAACTACGTGTTGGAAAAACTAACTCTTCCTCCATTTGAGCCAGCAGCAACCTCAGAAATGCAATTTCTGTCATGGAAGACAGCATTTTATTGGCAGTAACCTTTGCAAGAAGAGTTTCGGAGATGCAGGCACTCATGGCAGTGCCCCCCTTCCTCATTTTTCATCAAGACAGAGTCTCTAAGAACCAATCCTACATTCATGCCAAAAGTAATTTCCAGGGTGTCTCTAAATCAAGCTATTCATCTACCTACATTCTTCCCCAATCCTCAAAATAAGGGGGAAAAACTACTGCATACTTTGGACATACACAGACAACTACGCTACTACTTGGACAGAACTAAGGCCACCAGAAGGTCTGAACAGCTGTTTGTAGCCTATGCTGCTGGAGTACAAGGAAAAGCAATCTCCAAGCAAACAATTTCAAAATGGATTGGACATTGCATCAGATTTTGCTATTCTTTCAATGGAAAAGGTGTGCCAGCCAATATTAGGCCACACTCCACCAGAGCTATAGCCACTTCCACAGCTTTCCTAAGAGGAGTGGCAACAAAGGACATTTTAGAGGCTGCTACATGGAGCTCCATGCATACATTTACCAAGCACTACAACCTGCCCTTATACTCCAGATCCCGAGCAGGCTTTGCTTCGGCAGTCCTGCAGGGGATTTTAGCTACACCATCCTTATCATAGTTCCATCCACCCCCAGCTTGGCTATGGTATTCAACCCATATGTTATGACTGCAGTTGCATTCATGAAGGACATAGTACAGATGTCCTTCAAGAATGCAACTGCAGTCATAACATGTGGGTTGTCCTGCCTCAGGCAGCCCTCGGTCGGCCAGATTCCAAAGTCTGGGTCCGACGTCGGCTGATGTCGCATTTCTCTCAGACGTCAGAGTGGCTGGAGTACATAAGCATCAGCCGACGCCATTTTCTTCAGTCTTTCTTGCCATGCGGTGCCCGAAGCAGAAGCGGTTTGCAAGTGCCGGTCGGTCAGCTCCTGTATTCTTAGATACCGAAGTCATCAAAAAGCTAAGTACCCCGTTGGGGACCTTTTCTTGCCTCAGCCGATGTCAGAAATTACTGAAAAAGTTAACAATTGTCTTTTTTGTGGTAAACAAATACCTCATAAGGATTTCCACTCTTACTGCCTCCCTTGCCTGGGCCCAGACCACGACGTCTCGGCCTGTGTAGCCTGTGCTCGCTTCAACAAGCGCACTCTCAGGCGCCGGGCGGAGTTCGCTGAAGATTTTTTCGGCGATAATTTTGCTTACACCATGCCGTCGGATCTTCCGACATCACAAACTCCCAAAAAGCGAAAAGACCGGGACCGACATCCTCGGCCCGCGTCTACCACCGACTCCACGCCAAAACCTAGCGCGAGTGCTCCGGTTCCCTTTGAGACTGTCTCACCACCGCTCCGAACCGAAGACACCGCATTACCGACGACTCCGATTCCAGACATTACTCCGCCAGTTATAGATTTTCCTCCGGATACCGAAACCGAGGAAATTCCCGAGACCATTGCTGTAAACAAGGTCACTCCTGCACGTGGAGCTGCCAGGCCTCCGATGCCCATGTCTATTAAGGCCTACACTAGGGCTAAGGCAGCCAGCAAAACAAAGCATATTACTTCTAAATCCTTACCTCAGCCGACTCCGGAGACACAAATTATGTCCATGGCTGCTGATTTAATTTCCATGATTAGAGGTTCACAGGCCCATCCTGAGAGAGCATCCCAGCTTCCTCCTGATAAAAGGCCCCAGGTTGAACCCTCTGACCCTACTCCTTCAGATGAAGATTCTGAGGGCTCTGTCCACTCTGATAGTCAGGAAGAGCTCTTCCAGACCTATGAGGACTCGGATGCAGAAGATTCCATCCCTTCGGCCTCCCCTCCTGAGGCTATTTCTTTTGGGGAAGTTCTGCACACCATGAGGGAACATTTCAAGTGGCAAGGTCAGGAATATTCTGATTCTAGGAAATGCCTGAGGACTTTCCTTAAGAAGCCTCAGCACAGGCCCTTAGCTATTCCTCCTGTACTTGATGTTCTGGATGATTTGTATTCTGACTCTAGTGCTAGCCCTGATTCTCTTCCTCCTGCTCCAGCCAAGCCAGACAGGTATTACAGGGTCCCAGAAACTCATTCCCATTTATTCAGGGCCCATACTGCTGATTTGGAAACTATTTCACAGGGGCCTAAAGGAGTTTCAGCCTCCACCTCAAAAAATCCTTTGCCCTCCAACAGGGAAGCGAGGTCATTAGATCGATGGGGCAAAAAGGTTTACACATCCACTACCTTATCTATGAGAGCTTTAAATTGCCTTTTTCATATGTTACAATATCAGGATTATCTCTTAGAAGACTTACAAAAAACATTAGCTTCTCCTGATCCTTTAGACAGGAAGACTTTGCAGGAAGCTGTACATAACACTCAGCAAGTAAGCAATCACTTCCTGCAGTGTGGATATGATGCACTGGAAGCTTCATGTAGGGCAGCTATGACAGGGGCAGTGATTCGTAGACATGCTTGGTTAAAAGATCAACCTCCTTACCAGATCATGTAAAAGCAAAACTTCTGGATACACCTTTGGAAAAGAACAAGCTTTTTGGTGCAAATGCTAAGGATGTGTTAAAGACCATCGAAGAAAAAGCAAAATCAGTTCAGACTGTGAAAGATTTCCTGCAGGTTCAACCCCCCAGATTCAGTAGGAATTGGCCCTCAAAAAACTGGTCCTTTCCTAATCCAGAAAAGTTTCAAAGGGGTAAGAACAGACGTGGCCGAGGAAGAGGCCAATACAGAGGCCCTTACAGGGGACGACAATGGCAGCCAGGAAACCAAAGAAGTGACGCAGGGGTTCCACCTGCCCAACAACCACAAACTCAATGACTTTCCTCTACTACCGCCTACCAGGGAACAACTAGAAGCTCCCTTGGGCGGGAAATTATCTCTGTTTGCAGAAAACTGGCACAGACTGACAAAGGACAAATGGATTTTGGACATTATAGACCGTGGGTACAGGTTTCATTTTCATACCTTACCAAGAAAACAAGGCATGCCAAACCTACCACAAAATCAGAGGGCAGAGGCTATCAAGCAAATCACTCTGCTGACTCGAATGAAAGCAATAGAAAGAGTTCCACAACAAGAACAAGACCAGGGGTTTTACTCAAGACTGTTCCTTGTTCCAAAAAAAAAATCTCAATGGAGACCAATACTGGACTTGTCCGCATTAAACACCTTTCTCATAGTACCAAAGTTCAAAATGCTGACTCTACAGCAACTCCTTCCCATGCTGGGCAAGGAGTCGTGGCTGATTACTCTGGACCTCAAGGAGGCATACCTGCATATCCCTATCAGACACAGCTGCAGAAGATACCTCAGATTTCTTGCAGGGCCAGAGCATTATCAATTCTCAGCATTGCCATTTGGCTTATCTACTGCCCAGAGTATTTACAAAATGCCTGGCTTCAGTAATTGCTCATTGCAGGCTCCAGGGTATACAAATTTACCCGTACCTGGACGACTGCCTCATACAAGCGGACGACAAATTGATGTTGACAAAAAACCTGGATTATGTCATACGATTACTTCAAGCTCTGGGATACACAGTCAACTTCCAAAAGTCAAGACTGCAGCCATCCCAGCAAATAATCTTAGGAGCCAAACTAGACACAGCCTCTCAGATGGCTTACCTGACAGAAGACAAGCAAGAGAAGTTAACTCATTACTTAAAAGGTTTAGCAAAACTCACCCAGATGACTGCAAGGAGATTCCTACAGGCCCTGGGTTACATGGCATCCTGCATTCTACTGGTTCCATTAGCAAAACTACACATGAGAAAGCTTCAATGGTACCTAAAAAGCATTTGGTCTCAACACAGCAACAACTTGGAGACAATCATACCACTCATTCCATGCCTACAAAAGGAATTCTTATGGTGGGCCTCGGTGAGCCAGGAAAACACAGGTATGTCATTCAAAAACCCACAGATAACACAGACCATGACTACAGACACCTCAGACCTTGGATGGGGGGCGCACATGGAAGGCAGGTGTATACAAGGACAATGGTCTCCAAAGGAAACACATCTGCATATAAACCAAAAGGAAATGCTGGCAGTAATGCATGCCATCGAGGCTTTTCAACACCAACTCCAGCAAGACCATTTAATGATACGGGCAGACAACACCACTGTGATGTGGTACATAAACAAGCAGGGGGGCACCCACTCTTAACCCCTTTGCAGACTGACAATGCAGCTTTGGGAGAAATCACTGAGCCTAAACATCCAGTTACAATCCCAGTTTGTTCCAGGAAAAGACAATGTGTTGGCGGACAGCCTAAGCAGGAATTTCACAGATCCACACGAGTGGAGGTTACATCCGAAGGCCTTCAGACAACTCACTTCGACATGGGGCAAGCCAGAAGTGGACCTATTTGCCTCTCACCTCAACCATCTTCTACCAAAATTTTGCACAAGGACATACCATCCAAAAGCTTGGAAAATAGATGCCCTCTCATTCAACTGGAACTCCCTAGCAATCTATGCATTCCCACCTCTGCCACTGATGACCTCAGTATTACTAAAGATCAAAGCAGAGAAGTCCAAGGGAATCATAATAGCTCCGGATTGGCCAAGACAACACTGGTACCCACTACTACGGAGCATGTCACACCAGGAGGTGGGCCCTCCCCCAGTGGCCTCTACTTTTGACTCAAAACACTGCATCCAAATCTTCAGACACTGCAGCTAACAGCCTGGGAGATCCCATAAATAACTTCAGCTTATCTCTCTCCAAGGAAGTTCAGCGGATGCTAACAGAGGCTCAAAGACCATCCATCAGAAAGGTTTACTTAGCAAAGTGGAAAAGATTCAGCAATTGGAATACCAGCAAGGGACATGATGCATCATTGTTGAACATCCCACTCATCTTGGAATATTTGGCAGATATGTTAAAGAACGGCCTCTCATATTCTTCCATAAAGATACATGCATCTGCTATTTCAGCTAGATACAACACTGATCCTCCTGTTTTCTCTCACCCCTTACTAAGACGATTCCTCAGGGGAATCAAGAACATTAAGCCACCAAGAAAGGCCCCAGTGCCAGCCTGGGACCTCAATTTTGTCTTAGAAAAACTGACTCTACCTCCATTTGAGCCAGCAGCTTCAGTTGACTTGCAATTTCGCTCATGGAAGACAGCTTTCCTGTTGGCAATTACCTCAGCAAGAAGGGTTTCGGAGCTACAGGCCCTAATGGCAATACCACCCTTTATTATTTTTTCATAGAGACAGGGTTTCATTAAGGACCAACCCTACTTTTATGCCAAAGGTGGTATCTAGGGTTTCTTTAAATCAAGCCATTCATCTGCCTGCTTTCTTCCCCAATCCTGAGAATAAGGGGGAAAGACTGTTGCATACCTTGGACATTCACAGACAACTTCGATACTACCTGGACAGAACCAAGGCCAGTAGGAAGTCTGAACAACTTTTGAAGCTTACGCCCTGCAGTCCAAGGAAAAGCAATTTCAAAACGGACTATTTCTAAATGGATTGGACATTGCATCAGATTCTGTTATTCCTTTCATGGAAAGACTGTTCCAGCCAATGTCAGACCACATTCCACCAGAGCTACAGCCACCTCTACAGCATTCTTAAGAGGGGTGCCTACCAAGGATATTCTAGAAGCTGCTACATGGAGCTCCGTGCATACATTCTCCAAACACTACAATCTCCCTCTATACTCCAGATCCAGAGCAGGCTTTGCTTGCAGTCCTGCAGGGTTTGATTGCCACACCATCTCTTTCCTAGAGCATACCTCCTCCCCCAGCTAAGCTATGGTATTCTACCCACATGTTATGACTGCAGTTGCATTCTTGAAGGACATAGTACAGTTTTGTACCTACCATAAATGTAGATGTCCGATAGACATGCAACTGCAGTCTGATTTTCCCTCCCTCCATACCCCTCTATGCCTAGGGTCCACTCCTATCCCTGTTACTCTTAGCTGGGGATATCTGTTATAGTGTATTTGTTTTATTGCTCATTTATTTGTTTGGAATACTGTTTTTGTCTTCCAATTTGATTACAGCCTTTCTTGGAGGGCACCTGGCATCTGGGGCAAGAAACACTGAAGAAAATGGCGTCGGCTGATGCTTATGTACTCCAGCCGCTCTGACGTCTGAGAGAAATGCGACATCAGCCGACATCGGACCCAGACTTTGGAATCTGGCCGACCGAGGGCTGCCTGACGCAGGACAACCCACATGTTATGACTGCAGTTGCATGTCTATCGGACATCTGCATTTATGGTAGGTACAAAACTGTACTTTTTGTACCTACCATAAATGTAGATGTCCGATAGATATGCAACTGCAGTTAGATTTTCCCACCCTCCTACCCCTCTGTATCCTTCTTTTTGGGTCCCTATCCCTTTTCCCTTCAGCTGGGGGTATCTCCTCTGGTGTATCTGTTTATTACTGTTGTGCATGTTTGGGATTATTTTTATCCATTTACCAAATTTAGCCTTCCTAAGAGGGCACCTGGGGCAAGAAACACTGAAGAAGATGGCGTCGGCCGATGCCTTTATACTCCAGCCGTTGTGACATCGGAGAGGAGGCGACACCAGCCGACGCTGGACCCAGACTTTGGAATTCGGCCGACCGAGGGCTGCCTGAGGCAGGACAACCCATATGTTATGACTGCAGTTGCATATCAGACATCTACATTTATGGTAGGTACAAAACTGTACTTTTTGTACCTACCATAAATGTAGATGTCCGATAGGTATGCATCTGCAGTCAGGTTTACCCTCCCTCCTTCCCCTCTGTGGTATTTCTTGGGTGCATTCCCCTCTCATAGCTAGCTGGGGTTATCTATTATGGTGTATTTGTTTTTATATATGTATATAATTTTGTGCATGTTTGGAATTTATTGCATTTCTCCAAATTTAGCCTTCCTTAGAGGGCACCTGGCATCTGGGGCAAGAAAAACTGAGGAAGATGGCGTCGGCTGACACTTTTATACTCCAGGCGCTCTGACGTCGGGGAAGGAGCGACATCAGGCGACGCCGGACCCAGAATTTGGAATCCGGCCGACCGAAGGGCTGCCTGAGGCAGGACAACCCATATGTGATGACTGCAGATGCATACCTATCGGACATCTACATTTATGGTAGGTACAAAACTTATTTCTGGCTGGTCTATCTTGGCTTACCCCCCCCCCAGAATCAAATGAACTTATTGATGTGGTTTCCCCACTGGGCTTGGAAGGAACTGGATACTGTCAAAGCAATCCTGAAAAGACCCAGTAAATTTTTAGCCCCACCAACAGACCCCACTGGAGCAAATGAGTCCAAGTTGATGCTACGGTGGTGGCTGCAGACACCACGAAAGAGCCTGCAGATCAGAGCTCTTCTGTCCATCTGCCAAACAGGAAATAGAGTATTGGACAGATATAGAAAGCAAGTCTCTGCCTCGGCAACCTTTGCCCTGAGGTCACTGACCTACCTGGCACACTTTGCTAGACTTCATAGAGATTTGACCAAAGAGCTATCAAATACTCGAGTCCATGTCTGCAGAGGACTTCAAAAGCATGTCCTCCAAACTAGCCACAGTTATCCATATCAAATGCTTCAATGAGGCTGATTTTTCTCACACAGCGAGCAGCTAGTTCAGGCATTGTGCCATAAGTAGACGTACCTGGATGCAGCTATTTGACTTTGAGGAGCCTTTTAAAGCATGATTTCAGTGCCCCATTTGATGGCAATTCCTTGTTTGGGCCATCAGTTATTGAGACACGTACCTGCAGTGAACAAAATGGAAAGACGGTCTGCCATAGGAATCCAGTTTTCTATCCCTAATCAAACCTTTACAAGGAATCAGAGAGGTGGTAAGAAGGTATGGTTTTGAAAATCTTGGAGCTTTGCAAGACCCGGGCAGTGATGATAACTCCAGAAGCAGAGGGGGAAATGCTAATGGAAGAAGACTCCTGACAGGCAGAGGATGCCTGTAGAATTAAGGATGTTCTTTGCGTTTCACGGTTGGTCATTACACTTGGGTTATCTGCCTGCAGATAGCCCTCAAGTCGGCCCGAATACCAGAGACTTAGCATTTCTGCCTCAGTTGCTGTCACTCCATGACGGACATCAGGTAGTTAGGGGTATAAAAACAGGCAGCTGACGCCATTACATCAGTCTTCCTTGCCGAGGAGCATGAACCAGAAGCAGTTCTCACGAGTGCCGGTCGGCCGCTACCTGAGTTTTCGTTTATGAATTAAATAATCCTGAAGTCTTCTAAAGCTAAGTACCCCATTGGGGGGATCCTTTTCTTTTGCTCTGACCGATGTCAGATAAAGTTAACAATTGTCTTTCCTGTGGAAAGCAAATACCACACCGAGATTACCATTCTTACTGCATCACCTGTTTAGGCCCAGATCACGACGTACGTCGCTGTCGGTTTTGTGCCTTGTTCAACGCCCGAACTATTCGTCGTCTGGCCCTTATTGTAGCTAAATACCTTCATTCTCTATGTCCGTATTCCGAAATGGCTTCGGTAAGCCAGTAGACTACAGATATTCTGAAAAAATGTAAGGATAAAGACAGAGACCATACAGGTCCGAAGCTGCCGATGCTTCCATTAAGCTTGTCGCCGGCTCGCTGGTATTCAGTGAGGTGCTTTGGCAGCCCCTGATGCCCACTTCATTGGATTCTCAGGCCTCTACAGAGACCTGTTTGGAGTCTGGTATGCTGCGAGACTTTACAACTATGGAACCTGCAAATGTCTCTACCTTGGATGGGTCCGGAGCTGCTGAGCAGGCACAGGCTTCTGAGGAAGTTCTTCACACTACCGATGTTTGACACACCTACGACTTCTTTCGCGTCTTCAGTTCTGTCTAAAACTATCGAGTTTCTAAGGCCAAGAGTAAGCGCAACGCCTAAGAAAATGACTACCAAAGCACATGCACCTGCTCCCTTGCCACAACATCAAATGCTTATAATGGCAGAAGACCTTATGCTGATTAGGGGAAGTCAGCTTTGCCCTAAGAGAGACCTGTCCCCAGCAGCTTCAACAGACCGAGTCCAACTTGGAGGTATCTGATTATGAAGGCATGCCCTTGTCTGCTTTTGAGGATTCAGATGCAGAGGAATCCATTCTCTCTGCCTCTCCTCCAGAGGATTTTTCTTTTGGTGAAACCTTACATACTTTGAGAGCATTTTCATTGGGAATGCCAAGACTATCCTTAGTCCAAAAAAAGACTCCTAGAATTTCTGTATTTACCACAGCATAGGCCTTTAGCAGTACCCCCAGTCCTGGAGGTTATGGATGATGTCTTTATGGAATCCAGTCTAACTCCTGATAGTTTACCTCCTGCTCCTAGGAAACCAGACAAGTACTACAGAGTACCTGACTCTCAAATTCCTTTTCAAAAATCCTACTGCTGACCCAGAGATCTTCTCCGAGGGGCCTAAAGGTATCAAAGCAGCTACATCTAAGAATCCTACCCCCTTTGGTCAGGGATTCCAGAGCTTTGGACAGATGTGGTAAGAAAGTGTATACCTCTTCAACTCTCGCCATTAGGGCTTTGAATTGTCAGATGTTCATCGTGTTACCCTGCTGCAGTCATCACACTTGGGTTATCCTGTCGTCAGGCGGTCCCGCAGTCGGCTGGATTTCCAAAGTCTTGGTCCGACGTCGGTTGCTGTCGCTTCATCCCAGGGGTACATATATTGCAACAGACACCATTTTCTTCAGTCTTTCTTGCCGCGCGGTGCCTGAAGAAACAAGTGCCGGTCGGCCGACTCCTGAGATTTACGAATTCGAATTTCAGACCGAAGTCTTCTATAAAGCTAAGTACCCCGTTGGGGAAACTTTTCTTGCTTCAGACCGATGTCGGAAAAAGTTAACAATTGTATTTCTTGTGGGAAGCAAATACCTCATAAGGATTTTCATTCTTATTGCATACCTTGCCTAGGCCCTGATCACAACGTCACTTGTCGTTTTTGTGCTAGATTTAATAAACTTACTATTAAGACGATTTGATTTCGCACAACACTTTTTTTTTGGTAGAAAATTTAACTATAACATGCCGTCGGAGCTACCGACTACCAGTGTGCACAGGGACAAGGACCGACAGCCCAGGCCTAAGCCCGATTCTGAGGCCTCGGTTGATCTGGTCTCCGGTTATCAGTGAGGCTCCGACGCAGCCTCTGACTACCGCAGTTTTGGTACCCGAGACCGCTACAGATATTTTGTAGGAATGCACTAGGCCGACGCAGCCTTTTATTTCAGGCCCTACCGACGATTTACCTACCAAGGACGTTGGTACTTCTGAAACTCCATCGGTTTCTGAAGGCATTTTCAGACAGACTACTCTTAGTCAAAACGTTTTCCAAGTCGAAGACTCCTAAATCGAAAAAGGCTTCACTTCAGTCTCCTGTTAAAGGCCCTATGCCTAAGAAACAGATGCTCAAAATGGCAGAAGATTTGATTTCTCTTATCAGAGGTTCACAGCCTCCTCCTGACAAAAGGCCTAGACAAGAGGAAGATTCTGCTTCCTCTGAACAACTGTATTTCTTTGGATTCCTCTGAGGACCAAGCCTATTCCTTCTCTCCTTATGAAGATTCTGATGCTGAGGAATCTATTCCCTCAGCTTCCTCTCCAGAAGATTACTCTTTGGGGAAACTTTACCCACTATGAGGGAACACTTTCACTGGGAAGGTCAGGATTACTCTGATTCCAAGAAAAGGCTGAGAGTTTCTTTTACTCCCCCAACACAGACCTCTAGCCATCCCTCCTGTTTTGGACATTGTGGATGATGTCTACTTAGAATCCAGTTTCAACCCTGACTCTCTGCCTCCTGCCCTGGCCAAGCCTGACCGATACTACAGAGTACCTGATTCCCACAAATTCTTTTACAAAAGCCCAGTAGCTGACCCAGAGACTATCTCCCAGGGTCCCAAGGGGGCTAAGGCTTCCATGGCTAAAAATCCAGTACCTTCTGAAAGGGATTCAAGAGCACTAGACAGATGGGGGATAAAGGTTTACACCTCAGCCACTTTAGCTGTGAGAGCACTAAACTGTCAATTTCATATGCTTAAGTATCAGCAATTTCTGATCTCTCAGTTAAAACAAAAGATCACCACCTTACCTCAACAATCTGAAATGAAAAGTACAGGATTTGTTGCACTCCACCGAGCAGGTGGGCAAACATACCTTGCAATGTGGATTTGATTCTTTAGAGGTCTCCTGCAGAGCAGCTGTCACTGGATCAGTTATACGTAGGCATGCCTGGTGAAAAGAACAAAGTCTGCCTGATCATGTTAAAGCAAAACTATTAGATGCTCCCTTACAGCAAGATGTTCTTTTTGGTGCTAAAGCAGAAGAAGTTTTAAAGAAAATGGAAGATAAGGCGAAATCAATGCAGACAGTCAAAGATTTTCTACAAGTACAAAACCCTAGCTTCAGGAGAAACTGGCCAACAAAAAATTGGTCCTTTCCAGCCACTGACAGGCCTCAGAGGGGTAAATACAGGTGCCCAAGGGGCAGAGGACAACCACAAGCTCAGTATAAGCCTCGCCAATGGGGCACTCCAACCCAGAAGGGAGGAGAAGACGGGTTTCAACCCACCAGAAGGCAAACTCAATGACTTGCACCTCAGCTGGCCAAACAAAGTTCTTTTGTCAGCCCCCTTGGGGGGAAAACTAGCACTATTTGCATACAACTGGCACATTGTCACAAAGGACAAATGGGTCCTAGACATAATTTTGAGGATACAGATTCCACTTTCACACCTTGCCAATAAAAAGAGGAATGCCAAACCTGCCACAAAAATCAAAGGGCAGAGGCTCAAAAACAAATTACAGCTCTCATGGCCATGAGAGCCATTTAAAGGGTACCAACTCAAGAGCAAGGTAAAGGATTTTACTCAAGACTCATCCTAGTACCCAGGAAAGAAAATGCTAGGAGACCAATTCTGGACCTTTCAATTCTAAACACTTACAAGTTCCCAAATTCAAGATGTTAACACTACAGCAGCTACTTCCCATGTTGGGCAAGGAAGCATGGCTGGTAACGTTGGACCTCAAGGAGGCATACCTGCATGCCCCTATCAGACAAAGTTGCAGAAGATACCTCCGTTTCATTGCTGGTTCAACCCATTATCAGTTCTCTGCACTGCCCTTTGGCTTATCTACTGCGCCCAGAGTATTCACAAAATGCCTGGCACCAGTAATTGCATAATGCAGACAAAGAAATTTAAATATATCCATATCTGGACGACTGCCTCATCCAAGCAGAAAGAAGTCATTCTCTTACAGCATCTGGCTTTTGTGAAGCATCTACTAAATTGTCTGGGGTACACAGTAAACGAAAAGAAGTCAAAACTAGTACCCTCACAAAAAATGACATTCCTGGGTGCCAGTTTGGACACAACGGCCCAGAAGGCTTATCTTACACCAGACAGGCAATTACAACTGACTCAATATTTCAAGACAATGGCAACAAAGACCCAATTAACTGCAAGAAAAATTCTGCAGGCTTTGGGCTTCATGGCATCTTGCATTCTGATAATACCATTTGCAAAACTGCATATGAGGAAATTACAGTAGTACCTAAAAAGCATATGGTCTCAACACAGCCACAGCTTGGACACAGTGATCTCTCATTCCCTGCCTTCAACAGGAATTTCTATGGTGGGAACGGGCATGTCATCGCAACAAGGGTCAGCCTTTCATCTTGTCCCCACACAGGCAAACTATCACAACAGATGCTTGACTATGCCTGGGGGGCACACATGGCAGGGCAATGCATTCAAGGCCTATGGACTGCAGAACAAAGAAAACTGCACATAAACCAAAAAGAGATGCTAGCTGTGCAGAAAGCTCAGTCAGCCTTCAAGGATCTACTACAGCCAGGACAACTTGCAATGAAGACAGACAACATCACAGTAATGTGGTACATAAACAAGGGGGCACACATTCCTACCCTCTCTGCAGGCAAGCAATAATCTTATGGAACACAGCTCTGGCCTACCAAGTCCAGTTACAGGCTCAATTCCTGCCAGGACAGAAAAACACATTGGCAGATGACCTAAGCAGAAACATCAAAGATCCCCACGAGTGGAAGCTAGACCCACAAATATTTACAATGATGACTCAAAGATGGGATCTACCAAATATAGACCTGTTTGCCAGTCCTCAAAACTACCAGCTGACAAAATTTTGTACAAGGACATTCCACCATCAAGCTTGAAAAGTAGACGTGCTCTCCTTCAGCTGGAAAAACCTGACAGCATATGCCTTTCCTCCATTACCTCTTCTCACAAAGGTTCTTTTGAAGGTCAAAAAGGAGAAACCTCGACTGATTCTCATAGCCCCAGACTGGCCACGCCAGCACTGGTACCTGCTATTGAAGAATATGGCTCACAGCCCACCATGGATATTGCCTCAAATTCCTCATTTACTCGCGCAGCAAGACAAGCAGATTCTACACAGCCAGATCAAAACCTTAAACCTGGCTGCATGGCAAATCAGTTAAGCATCCCAGCAGCCCCTCTTTCACAAGCAGTACTGGATGTTATTCTAGAGGCCAGGAGGCCAAGCACCAGGAAGGCATACTCGGACAAATGGAGAAGGTTTTGTGCTTGGAGCCAAGCTAAAGGCCAAGACACAACTCGGCCTCATATGCCTCACATTCTGCAGTATTTAGCTGAGATGTTGCATAAAGGACTTTCCTTCTCTCAAAATCCATGCTTCAGCTATTTCAGCTCACTACGACACTAATACACCTTTATTTTCCAATCCTCTTCTAAGGCAGTTACTCAGAGGGGCAAAAAACATTAGACCACCTGGAAGAGCCCCTACACCAACATGGGACCTCAACTTTGTTCTGGAAAAACTAACGCTACCTCCCTTTGAACCAGCTTTTTCTGCAGACCTTCAATTCCTATCCTGGAAGACTGCTCTGCTCCTGGCAATAACTTCTGCTAGGAGAGTCTCAGAATTACAGGCACTTATGGCAGTGGAACCTTTCCTCATTTTCCATGAAGACAGAGTTTCTCTACGAACTAATCCTTCATGCCTAAGGTGGTTTCCAGTGTAGCTTTAAATCAAACCATCCACCTACCCACTTTCTTCCCCAATCCACAGAACAAAGGTGAGACACTCCTGCATTCCTTGGACATTCACAGGCAACTTTGTTACTACTTGGATAAAACTAAGACTTCCAGAAAAACTGACCAGCTCTTTGATGTCCTTCAAGAATGCAACTGCAGTCATAAAGTACAGTTTTGTACCTACCATAAATGTAGATGTCCGAACTGGATAGTCTTTCTTGCCGACCGAAGGGCTGCCTGACGACAGGACAACCCCATTTGTTATGACTGCAGATGCATCCATGAAGGACATCATATGGGTTGTCCTGCCTCAGGCAGCCCTCGGTCGGCCGGATTCCAAAGTCTGGGTCCGACGTCGGCTGATGTCGCATATCTCTCCGACGTCAGAGCGGCTGGAGTACATAAGCATCAGCCGACGCCATCTTCTCCAGTCTTTCTTGCCGCGCGGTGCCCGAAGCAGAAGCAGTTCGCAAGTGCCGGTCGGTCAGCTCCTGTATTCTTCGATCCGAAGTCATCAAAAAAGCTAAGTACCCCGTTGGGGACCTTCCCGTTGGGGACCTTTTCTTGCCTCAGCCGATGTCAGAAATTACTGAAAAAGTAAATAATTGTTTGTCTTGTGGTAAACAAATACCTCATAAGGATTTCCATTCTTACTGCCTTCCTTGCCTTGGCCCAGACCACGATGTCTCGGCCTGTGCCACCTGTGTTCGCTTCAATAAGTGCACTCTCAGGTGCCGGGCGGAGTTCGCTGAAGACTTTTTTGGCGAAAAATTCGATTATACAATGCCGTCGGAATTACCGACATCGCAGACTCCTAAAAAACGAAAAGACCGGGACTGACATTCTTGGCCCGCGCCTTCCACCGACACCAAGTCAGAACTAACAGTGAGTGCCCCGGTTCCCTCTGAGGCGGTTATTCCACCGCTCCGAACCGAAGACACCGCATTACCGATACCTCTGATACCGGAGACCACACCGACGCCAGTTATTGATTTTCCTCTGGATACCGAAACCGAGGAAGTGCCCGAGACCATTGCTGTTGATAAGGTCACCCCTGCACGTGGAGCGGCTAAGCCTCCCATGTCTATCAAGGCCTACACACGTGCCAAGGCAGCCAGCAAGTCCAGGCATCTTACTGCTAAAACCTTACCTCAGCCTACTCCTGAAACTCAAATCATGTCCATGGCCGCAGATTTAATTTCCCTGATCAGAGGTTCCCAGGCCCATCCTGAGAGAGGATCCCAGCCTCCTCCTGATAAGAGGCCCAGGGTTGAACCCTCTGACCCTCTGCCTTCAGATGAATATTCTGAGGACTCTGTTCACTCCGAAAGCCAGGAAGAGCCCTTCCAGACTTATGAGGATTCAGATGCAGAGGACTCCATTCCCTCGGCTTCTCCTCCTGAGGATATTTCCTTTGGGGAAGTTCTGCATTCCATGAGGGAGCATTTAAGTGGCAAGGCCAGGAATTTTCTGATTCCAGAAAGCGCCTTCGAACCTTCCTTAAAAAGCCTCAACACAGGCCCTTAGCTATACCTCCTGTGCTTGTTGTTTTGGATGATCTATACCCTGACTCCAGTGTTACCCCTGATACTCTTCCTCCTGCTCTTGTCAAGCCTGACAGATACTATAGGGTCCCAGAAACATTCTCATTTCTTTAGGGCCCATGCTGTTGATTTAGAAACAATTTCACAGGGACCGAAAGGGGTTTCAGCTACCACCTTCAAAAATCCTTTGCCTTCCGACAGGGAAGCAGGGTCCTTAGAGAGATGGGGGAAGAAGGTTTACACCTCTACTATATCTATGAGAGCTCTCAATTGTCTCTCTCATATGTTTCAATATCAGGATTACCTGTTAGATGATTTACAGAAAAGTTTGGCCTCTCCTGAACCTTTAGATAGGAAGTCTTTGCAGGAGGCTGTGCATAACTCTCGGCAGGTTAGCAATCATTTTTTACAGTGTGGATATGATGCATTGGAAGCTTCATGTAGGGCAGCTATGACAGGGGCGGTCATTCGTGGACATGCATGGCTAAAAGAACAACCTCTACGAGATCATGTTAAGGCAAAACTTCTTGATGCACCCTTGGAAAAGAACAAGCGTTTTGGTGCTAATGCTAAAGATGTGTTAAAGTCCATTGAGGAAAAAGCCAAGTCAGTTCAGACAGTCAAAGATTTCCTCCAGGTTCAGCCACCCAGATTCAGCAGGAATTGGCCTTCTAAAAACTGGTCCTTTCCTAATCCTGAAAGATTTCAAAGGGGCAAAAACAGGCGTGGCCGAGGAAGAGGACAATGCAGAGGTTCCTACAGGGGACGACAATGGCAACCAGCAAACCAAAGAAGTGACACTGGTTTCTCCTGCCCTACAGGGAGAATCTCAATGACTTTCCTCTACTTCCGCTGACCAAGGAGCAAACAGAAGCTCCTTTGGGCAGAAAATTATCTCTGTTTTCAGACAATTGGCACAGATTGACAAAGGACAAATGGATTTTGGACATTATAGACCAAGGCTACAGGTTCCACTTTCATACCTTGCCAAGGAAACAAGGCATGCCAAACCTACCACAAAACCAGAGGGCAGAGGCTATCAGGTAAATTTCTCTGCTTGCTCAGATCAAAGCAATAGAAAAAGTTCCACAACAAGAACAAGGCCAGGGGTTTTACTCAAGACTGTTCCTTGTTCCAGGAAAAGAAACTCAATGGAGACCAATACTGGATTTGTCCGCATTAAACACCTTTCTCATAGTACCAAAGTTCAAAATGCTGACTTTACAGCAACTCCTTCCCATGCTGGGCAAGGGGTCTTGCTGATTACTCTGGACCTCAAGGAGGCATACCTGCATGTCCCTATCAGACACAGCTGCAGAAGATACCTCAGATTTCTTGCAGGGCCAGAGCATTATCAATTCTCAGCATTGCCATTTGGCTTATCTACTGCTCCCAGAGTATTCACGAAATGCCTGGCTTCAGTAATTGCACTTTGCAGGCTCCAGGGGATCCAAATTTACTCGTACCTGGACGACTGCCTCATACAAGCGGACGACAAACTGATTTTGACAAAAAACTTGAATTATGTCATACAATTGCTAGAAGCTCTGGGATACATTCAACTTCCAAAAGTCAAGACTTCAGCCATCCCAGCAAATAACCTTCTTAGGAGCCAAACTAGACACAGCCTCTCAAATGGCTTACCTGACAGAAGACAAGCAAAAGAAGTTAACTCATTTCAAAGGTTTGGCAAAGCTCACCCAGATGACTGCAAGGAGATTCCTACAGGCCCTGGGTTACATGGCATCTTGCATTCTCCTGGTTCCATTAGCAAGACTACACATGAGAAAGCTTCAATGGTACCTAAAAAGTTTATGGTCTCAACACAGCAACAACCTAGAGACAACCATACCGCTCATTCCATGCCTACAAAAGGAATTTCTATGGTGGACCTCAGTAAGCCAGGCAAACACAGGTATGTCATTCAAAAAACCTCAGATAACACAGACAATGACCAGACGCCTCAGACCTTGGATGGGGGGTGCACTTGGAGGGCAGATGTATTCAAGGACAATGGTCTCCAAAGGAAACACATCTGCATATCAACCAAAAAGAAATGCTGGCAGTAATGCATGCCATCGAGGCCTTTGGACAACAACTTCAGCAAGGCCACCTACTAATACGGACAGACAACACCACTGTGATGTGGTACATAAACAAGCAGGGGGGCACTCATTCTTACCCCCTTTGCAGACTGACAATGAATCTTTGGGAAAAATCACTGAGCTTAAACATACAGTTGCAATCCCAGTTTGTTCCAGGCAAAGACAATGTGCTGGCGGACAGTCTAAGCAGGAATTTCCTAGACCTCCACGAATGGAGGCTACATCCGGACATCTTTCTACGACTCACCTCGACATGGGGCAGGCCGGACGTGGACCTATTTGCCTCCCACCTCAATCATCACTTACAAAAGTTCTGCTCAAGGACATATCATCCACAAGCATGGAAAGTAGATGCCCTCTCATTCAACTGGAGCTCCCTAATAATTTATGCATTTCCACCCCTGCCACTGATGACCACAGTGTTATTAAAGATCAAGGCAGAGCAACCGAAGGGGATCCTAATAGCTCCAGACTGGCCAAGAAAACACTGGTACCCACTACTACGGAGCATATATCACAACAAAACGTGGGCCCTTCCACAATGGCCCCAACTTTTGACGCAACACAACTTCGGGACTGTTCATCCCAACATCCAGACTCTACAGCTAACAGCTTTGGAAATCCCATAAATAACCTCAATTTACCTCTCTCCAAGGAAGTTCAGCGGATACTAACAGAAGCCCGCAGACCATCCACCAGAAAGGCTTACTCAGCCAAATGGAAGAGATTCAGCATTTGGAATACCAACAAGGGTCATGATGCATCACTTTTGAGCATTCCACTCATTCTGGAATACTTGGCAGATATGTTACATAATGGACTCTCATACTCTTCCATAAAAATACATGCTTCAGCTATCTCAGCTAGATAACACTGATCCACCTGTGTTTTCACATCCTTTGCTAAGGCAATTTCTTAGAGGAATCAAGAATATAAAGCCTCCAAGAAAGGCACCAATACCAGCTTGGGACCTCAATTTTGTCCTAGAAAAATTGACTACCTTCCTTCGAGCCAGCACCTGCAGGACTGCATGGATAAGGCAATCCCAAGCAAAACAAAGACTCTTTGTACCAAAGGCAAGCGTCCAGTCTGGTGGACCCCAGCCATAAACAAACTCTACAACAAAAGGAGGAAGCTACTACAAGTTAGAGCAAAATCCTTAAAAGGTAAGACACCCTTGATCACTATAAGTAAAAAACTAAGAGCTCTCATAAAATCATCCAAAGCAAATTTCGAGAGAAAAATAGCTAAAGACTCAAAAGACAATCATAAGGCCTTCTTTAGCTATGTTAGAAACCTAGGAGGAAACTCCCAGATATGCTCAGAACTAGTTCAAAATGATGTGAAGATTACTGATCCTACAGACATTGCCAACATACTGGCTGACAGGTTCAGTGCAAACTTCTCCCCTCCCCAAAAGGAGAGATCTATACCAAATGAGTGCAGCCTCCCAACCTTCTCCAGCGCCCAAGTGCGAATTGCTCCCTCCAAAGCAAATAACACAGCATCCATGGGACCCGATGGTGTCCCGGCTGTGTGCTCCACGAACTCATTGAGGAATTAAACCCACAGCTAGGACAGCTGTTTAATCAAAGTCTTACCTCTGGATACGTGCCCAGGAGTGGCGCACTGCAACTGTGGTCCCACTTCACAAAGGCGGTGCCTCCACAGACCCTGGAAATTACCGGCCCATTAGCTTGACAAGCCTTATCTGCAAAGCCATGGAGAGGATCATAATGGACCTCATAAATAAAGACATAGGAATTTGCAGACTTTGGATCCAACCCAGTTTGGCTTTGTCAAAGGCACATCATGCCTTTTAAACTTGGTTGACTTTTGAAACAGTCACCAAAGCCATTGATGAGGAAAGGCAGTCCATACAGCCTACCTCGATCTGGCTAAGGCCTTGATACAATACCCCACTCGGGTATCATTGAAAAACTCATCAGCTTAAATGTTAACCCATACATCACAAGATGGGTTGCAAACTGGCTGAGTGACAGAACCCACAGGGTCAGAGTTGCTGGCGCCATGTCAGACTCAAAGCCTGTCACAAGTGGTGTCCCACAGGGCTCAGTCCTGGGCCCACTCTTGTTTGGCATCTACTTTTCCAGTACAAGCAAACACAGGAGGGTTATGGCTGACAAAGTTTGCAGATGACTGCAAACTGGCCATAGTAGAAAACACATCTGACACAGATATCCTTCAGAAGGGTCTCACAGAAACGGATAACTGGTGCCAGAGCCACGGACTAAAGTTAAATGCCAAAAATGCATAGTCATACCCTTGGGAAAAACAAGGTTACCCTAGCTACCAAATAGGTGGCAACCCACTGAGCACAGAAGAAGTTATCAGGGACCTGGGGACCCAGGTTGATAGTAGCCTGTCATTCGACACCCATGTAGCTAAAGTAGTTAGGAAGTCCTTCTACATTGCCCACCTTATCATGAAGGGATTCTCATCTAGATCAAGGGAGGTCATAGTCTCCCTTTACTCATCACTCATCAGACCAATGATTGAGTACAATGCCCCATTGAATGTATCTGACCCGACACTTGCAGCAGCTGGAGAGGCCACAAAGTTCCTCACCAAAAGGATAAAGGGTCTCAAAAATCTGTCCTATGCTGCCCGACTGAAAGAACTCCAGCTCTATTCAGTAAACCGCTTGCTCAGAGGTGACCTTTGCCTAACATACAAGGCCATGTCAAACCCAGATTTGATGAATATGCTTCACCTCAAAAAATCTAGATCCATCAGAGCCACAGGGCGGGAGACTTAAACCTCGACACGGCTATTAATAGGACGTGCTGGAGGGATAGATTCATCACCCAAAGACTCCCTATGCTGTGGAACAAAATCCCGGTACATGTGAGGCAGAGCACCTCGCTGGCCTTGTTCAAGAGAAATCTTGACCAATGGATGGGAGATCGCAGATATACCCCAGGAATTACCTCAGTGTCACTGCTCGACAGAGGCACAGCAAAATAATGGGTATAGTTCCCCATACTAAAGGGGTGGCGTAAGCCACAAAACAATGGGCTAGGCTTATAAATGCCCTCGGGCAGATAGCCTAGTATGAACCTATGAACCTATGAGCAGCTTCTGTGGATTTACAATTTCTTTCCTGGAAGACAGCTTTCATGCTGGCCATAACCTCAGCAAGAAGGGTTTCGGAATTACAGGCCTTAATGGCAATACCACCGTTCATAACTTTTCACAGAGACAGGGTCTCCCTACGAACCAACCCTACTTTTCTGCCAAAAGTGGTATCCAGGGTTTCTTTAAATCAAGCAATTCACCTGCCTACTTTCTTTCCCAATCCTGAGAACAAAGGGGGAAAGACTGTTGCATACCTTGGACATACACAGACAACTTCGCTACTACCTAGACAGAACCAAGACCAGTAGGAAGTCTGATCAACTTTTTGTGGCTTACGCCCCTGGAGTACAAGGAAAAGCAATTTCCAAACAGACCATTTCCAAATGGATTGGACATTGCATCAGATTCTGTTATTCCTTCCATGGAAAGTGTGTGCCAGCCAATGTCAGACCACACTCCACCAGAGCTACAGCCACCTCTACAGCTTTTTTAAGAGGGGTGCCTACCAAGGACATTCCAGAAGCTGCTACATGGAGCTACGTCTATACATTTTCCAAACACTACAACCTCCCTTTATATTCCAGATCCAGAGCAGGCTTTGCTTCGGCAGTCCTGCAAGGGATTGATAGCTACACCATCCTTTTCCTAGAGCATACCACCTCCCCCAGCTAAGCTATGGTATTCAACCCATATGTTATGACTGCAGTTGCATTCTTGAAGGACATAGTACAGTTTTGTACCTACCATAAATGTTAGATGTCCGATAGATATGCAACTGCAGTCGGGTTTTCCCTCCCTCCTTCCCCTCTATGCCTTGGGTCCACTCCTCTCCCTATTATACTTAGCTGGGGATATCTGTTATGGTGTATCTGTTTATTGCTTATTTATTGTCTGGAATCCTATTTTTGTCTTCCAATTTGATTACAGCCTTCATTGGAGGGCACCTGGCATCTGGGGCAAGAAACACTGAAGAAGATGGAGTCTGCTGATGCTTATATACTCCAGCCGCTCTGACGTCGGAGAGAAATGCGACATCAGCCGATGTCGGACCCAGACTTTGGAATCCGGCCGACCGAGGGCTGCCTGAGGCAGGACAACCCCATATGGTTATGACTGCAGTTGCATATCTATCGGACATCTACATTTATGGTAGGTACAAAACTGTACTTTATGGTGAGTACATGACTTTTAATTTTCATTCTATAGTGAAATTTAAAAACTTAAATGAACACATTTGGTGTATTACAATCTTAATGGTAGGTTCAAGAGGTAGTGCTGATGTTGCTTCAGGGCACTTGGATGGTGGCATTGCACATGAAACTACCTCCCCCCTAGTGCACACGTTGTTTGAGTTCTCGACACTCAGGAGGTACTTTTGGATCAGATGTCTGTTTTTGTCCAATTGAATCTTTGGGTTGTCTGACCCAACCTCTGCACTTTTCAGAAGCTTTGAATACAGGGTTCCATCACCTCCCCCTACCCATAATTCCCTGTCTTCCACAGAGTACCTTTGATATTTCTTGATGCTTGATCCGGAAGGACGTGGTCTTCAAAGTCTTCTGATTTTATTAAGCAGATAAGTGCTTTCTTTAGGCTATTTTGGACTACCCTTTCTTTAATTAGTGCTCTGCTTAATTTTCTGATGTTTCACCCCCACCCACCCCCCAAAAAAACACAACCTTGTTCTTTCGTAGCTCTAATTTAATATCTTGCTATTTTTCTGGTGCTTAACTGTATCTCTCTAGTCTGGGTGACCAAGTATTGAGGTTTTTCTTAACCCTTAGTGTGTTATCAGTGTTGGGGTCTTTGCTTCTGTTGATTCCATCATGTCAGACAAGGCAGATCTTAAAAAGTGCTCGGCCTGCAACCACAAAATATTGCTGCAGGACTCCTATTAATTCTACCTACTGCCAGGCAGTGGCGTACTTGTATACCAATTGAGAAACGTGCCCCTCTCCGTTCTAAAGCTCTTTAGGGTCATGGGGACAAGTTAATCCTTAAGGACCTTCTTCCTGTCCAACCAGAAACTTCCTTCAGAGACTACTATGGCTAAGAGAACTGAGTAACTCAAGCCTTCAAAGGAAAGAGACAAACCTGGAGAGAGAGGGAATCTGAAAAGAGGCTAGAGAAACCCAGAAAGAGTCTCCTGAACCTGCAGATGTCCTTCTCTATTCATGTTGCAGTATTCTCACTTGTGGGATCCTCCACCTAGGTTGACCCGAGTGTCCGGCTCCTATGACAAAGCTTAAGCCTGGTTGCTGTCAGGTTTGTGGGGCGTCACACACAGGGCCATAAACCGTAGGCCATAAAGTGACGTCTGTGCACACAGACCTCAGAGCTTCTCTGCCGCAGTCGAATGGCAGCTTGCTTGTTTCGCTCCACACTTCAGAAGACAATACAGGTAAGTAACTTGCGACATTGACTGATACCTTGTTGAAAGCCGCCCTAGAATCTCCAGTTGGCATGTCTGCAGAGGTTACTACGTCTGCTTCTGATGAGTGGGGATCAGGCTTGACTGGACAGCCGCTTACGGTTTCAGACCATGGCTCCCCAGCCACAGGCCTGCCACCTGATTATAGTCATCCTCCTCACAGTTTGTAAGACTACTATGAAGAGGAAACAAAATTAAACATCTGTCTACCACAACTGAAGACCAGCCAGACTAGGAAACTTTTCCCAGTCCCTGGTTCAGGCCTTTATGGCCCGCCACTGCCTCTGACACCAGCCCTGCCTACCCTTAGTCCTAGGCCTGCCTCAGCTATTTCCATCCCCCTAGCTCACACTCGGGAGGAAGATTCCTCTTCCTCCTCTTTGGGTTAATGTCACATAAATACATGCGTCTCTCCACTGGCATATCCCATTAAGTAGTGCTCCCCTGACGAATACTCCCTGGAAGGAGATTCCCCACCTGAAGATATTACATTTTGGGAAACTATCTCCAAGATGAGAGCATTTCAGTTGGGATGCCACTCAGATGACCAAGGTGCAGAAGAGTTATTTTAAGCTCATACAGATGGAGTTTCCCTCTCCCTCTGCCATCCCCCCTGTGATTTCAGCTTACCTGGATGCATTTGCTTCAGTCTGCAAGACCCCTGAATCCCAGCCCCTGAAAGGCCGGATAGGTTCTACAAAGTCCCTGATGACCACAAGTACCTCATTAAGCCACCAATGGCAGACCCGGCTGTCATTGCAGTGGCTCCAGATAAGCAGTCCAGGCAGATTCCTTCATGTCTTGCTATCAGACAAGGACAGCAAAGTGATGGACAGACTGGAAAAAAGATTTATACTTTATCCATCGTGGCCTTTAGGGCAATTAACTACTTAGGCACACGATTAAATATGCCTTGGACCTAGTCTCACAGGCAGCTTCATTACTATCTTCCTTACCTGATTCATCTACCAAACCCCAGGTGGGTCTGTAAGCTCTCCTTAGCAGCAAAAGTTGCCAGGCTTTCTATTAAATGCAGCCATGATGGTGCTGACACTTCAAGCAAGATCAGCTACCTCAGCCTCTGTACTGTGTAGATATTCCTGGCTCGTACTGCAACCCCTCCCTGATTTCAAAAACAAGATCTTAGATGCCCCCCTGGATGACATTCCTTTTTGGCAAGCAGGTCTGCATAACTCGTCAAAAGCTTGTAGGAAAAAAGCAAGCAACTTCAGGACCTCTTAACACTTGTTAGTCTCACTGGTTTCAAAGTTCTATAGGAACTACTCTGCTAAACCCACTTTTGTTGGGAGAGCACTTGTTCCGTCTTCCTTCTCTAAACACAGGAAGGGTTCTTTAAAACCATAATCCACTGGGACTGCCTCTTGCCTAATCCACCTCAAGGCAGCCCTTTCCAGTCAGACCTAACAATGCGTGATTGCCTAAACCACCTTCCCCTCTCCACCCGCCTCTCACTGTCTACCTCTTTGGCAACATATCACCTCAGACTGCTGGGTTTTATCAGTAGTGGAAAAAGGGTGCTTTATGACCTGGCAGGAAACCCCCCTATCAAAAGGCATACCCTTACTTCCAAAAAACAGCTTCACCTGATGCCCCAGATATGCCAAGGTTTACTATCACAAGGGACCATAGAAAGGGTTTCCACAGGCGAAGAGGGTTTTATTTCAGGCTGCTCTTCCTGGTCCCAAAAAAGGACTGTTCTTGGTGACCTGTTCTAGACTTGTTCCTGTTGAACACTTCCTGCAGTTTACTTTCCTTTCGCATGCTATCCCTTCAAACCCTTCTTCCACTACTGCCACACAATGCTTTCATGGCCACTTTGGACCTGAAGGAGGCATACCTCCATATCCCCATCCACTTAGACTACAGGAAATTTCAATTCCTTGCTGTGCCATCTTCGCACTTTCAATTTACTGCCTTGCCCTTTGTTTTATCTACGGCACCAAGGGTCTTCAGAAAGTGTCTAGCCCCAGCAATAGCTTACTGACAAAGTGCATATAAATGTACCTTTATCTGGACGACCTCATTCTAGCAGAAGTCAAGTATTCTCAAGACTTGACTACAGTTCACTATATCCCTCCTTCAGAGTCTTGGGCTTACTGTTATCTTAAAATCCTCCCTCACTCCATCCCAAGACAAAACCTTCTTGGGATGCAGAATAAGGACAGAATTGATGAAGGCCTTCCTTTCTCAAGACAGTCTGTTCTCTAAGCGGTTTCTTCCAGGAGTTGCTTCTTGTCAACCACATTTCTTCCATGCAATTCCTCCGTCTATTAAGGCTTCTTGGCAGCTACTCTTCCCGTATTTCCCCTTGCCAGGTTGCACTTGAAGTTCCAGTGGAACTTGACAAATGTCTGGTCCCAACACAATCACCTCTTCGAATTACAGGTGCCCTTCCTACCCTGCCTGAAGAAAAAGTTGTGGTGGTGGATACTACAAATAAAACAGAACCCAGGCCTTCCTCTGCAACCCACCGAGCCAGTGCAATTCATGCAAACAGATGCCACTGATCTAGGGTGGGTTGGGGGGCATTATGAATGGTCTCAAGGTACAGGCTCAATTGGAGCCCTCCCTCCAGAGAGAACGTATCATTGTGAGGGAAATGATTGCTGTCCTAGTGGTCAAGACCTTCCTTCCTCTAATACAACCAGGTCCCCTTCAGATCTTCACAGGCAGCACTGTCATATGGTACATCAACAAATGGGGGACCAGATCCTGCTTAATGTGCAGGCTAGCAGTACAGGCATGGGAGTTGGCCATCCAATAGTGTCACACTGCAGGCTGTCTACATACAATTTCAGGACAGTCATCAGGCAGATGCCCTCAGCAGATCATTCTCAACATCATGATGAGTGGATGTTACACGGATGTTTTCCTAAACATTGACCACCGATGGGGCACCCCACAAATAGATTTGTTTGCCTCCCCTCAGAACAGGCAACTTCAGCTATTCTGTTCCTGACTCACCATTAACATGGAAAGTGGATGCCTTTTCGATTTCTTGGAAGGGGCTCTTCCTTTGTCTTCCACCTTCCTGCTCATTCAGAAGGTCCTACTTGAAAATCCAGGACGACAAACCAAAAATCTTGCTATTGACACTCTAATGGCCAAGGCAGCATTGGTCCTCCTACCTCTTGCCAAGGGCAATCATCACAAGTTGCCTCGCAAGGTGGACCTGCTCAAACAGAAGGGAGCCCTCATTCATCCTTCTCAAAACGCTCGCCCTTACCCTGTGGGTGATAAACTTCTGATCCCTTTCACTGCTTTCAGACACACCTATTCTGAGGATGTGCCGTGTGTCCTGCAGGAGGCCAGGAAACCCACTACCAGGCGATCCTGTGCATCAAAATAGAAAAGGTTCTCCAGTTGGTGTCCTCAAAAGCAATTAGACCCCCTTCCAAGCAAGAGGTTCCTCTAGTCCTTGCCTGTGAGAGCTTCTAAAATCAGAACTTTCATACCTTACAGTGAAAGTTAATTTGTCAGCCATTTCAACCTTCTTACCTATTGATTCACCCCCTATTGTCAAGATTGGAGGTGAAACTTATCCTTAAATGGGGGTTCTCCACATCAGACCACTAAGAAAATCTATCCCTTCTCCATGGGACCTGAAGTACATACTGGAGAAACTTACCAAGTCCCCCTTTGAACTGGCAGCTTAGCATCTTTAAAGATGTTTACCTTGTAGACAGTCTTGTCAGTAGCCTTTACTTTAGCTAGGAGGGTCTCTGAGCTGCAAGGACTCATGGACACTCCACCTTGCACTATCTTCCACAAGGACAGGGTAACTCTTCGTACCAATCCCTCCTTCATGCTCAAAGTGGTCAGTGAATCGTCTCTTAACCAATCTGTCCCATTTACCCACTTTTTTCCCTTCACCACAGAATGACAGTGAGAGTGTGGTGCACTCCCTTGATGATGTCCTTCAAGGTAGCATCTGCAGTCATAACACATGGGTTGTCCTGTCGTCAGGCAGCCCTTCTGTCGGCCGGATTCCAAAGTCTGGGTCCGGCTTCGGCTGATGTCGCACTTCACCCGACGTCATCTCTGCTGGTCTTCGGGTATAAAGGCATCAGCCGACGCCATTTTCCCCAGTCTTTCTTGCCGTGGCCCGAAGCAGAAGCTGTTCGCAAGTGCCGGTCGGTCAGATCCAGAGATTACTACTACCGAATACTACTTCGAAGACTTCTAAAAAGCTAAGTACCCCTTTGGGGACTCTTTCTTGCCTCAGCCGATGTCAGAAAAAGTCAACTGTTTAACTTGTGGGAAACAAATACCTCATAAAGATTTCCACTCTTACTGTCTGCCTTGCTTAGGCCCAGACCACGACGTAGCAGCCTGTTCGGCCTGTGCTTCCTTCAACCGAACGCTTAGGCGTCGGTCGGAGTTTGCTGAACAGTTTTTCGGCTCAGATTTTGCGTACATTATGCCGTCGGATCCTCAGACTACCCAAATTGTTAAAAAATGCAAAGAAAAAGACCGACACTCGCGGTCCGCATTTTCGGCCGAAACCACGGTTAAGCAAGTCGCGAGTGTCTCGGTTTCGGCCGAAACCGAGAAAACCGGTCAATCTTCAGCCGAATCCATGACTACTACTGAGGCTCCTGCTACCTTAGTTGAATCGGCCTCAGAAGTTTTGCCTACTACTGTGGTTCCTAGTGATTTATCAGACACCATCCCTTTGGATGTCTCTACCGCAGCACGTGGTGCTGCTAGGCCTCCTGCAGCCATGTCTATTAAGGCCTTTGCCAGGGCTAAAGCAGCCAAAACTGTTAAATCAGTGCCTGTTAAGCCCCCCTCACACAGGCCCACTTCTAGTTCACAAATGCTTACTCTGGCAGAGGATTTAATATCCTTAATTAGGGGATCCCAATCTCTCCCAGACAGGGCCTCTCAGCCACCAGAAAAGAGATCTAGAGCAGAGCCCCCCGAGCCAGTGTCCTCTGATTCTGCGGATGACTCAGACATTACAGACCAGCCAGAGGCTCCTTTGTCTACATATGAAGATTCCGATGCTGAAGAATCCATTCCATCTGCCTCTCCGCCAGAGGAATTTTCCTTTGGGGAAACCTTACATGCCATGAGAGAACAATTCCAATGGCAGGGACAAGATTTCTCAGATTCAAGAAAAAGGCTTAGGACATTTCTGCACTTACCACAACATAGGCCCTTAGCTATACCTCCAGTACTGCCTGTTGTGGATGATGCATTTAATGATGTTTGCACTGCTCCTGATACTTTACCTCCAGCCCCTGCCAAACCAGATAGATTTTACAGGGTGCCAGACACTCATCACCACTTATACAAAGCCCCACTTGCAGATCCGGAGACTATATCCCAGGGGCCTAAGGCAGTAGCCTCGACCTCAGCAAAAAACCCTACTCCTTCTGAAAGGGAATCCAGGTCCTTAGAGAGATGGGGGAAAAAGTTTACACCTCTGCTACTCTCTCAGCTAGAGCTTTAAACTGTCAGTTTCATATGATCCAATACCAAGAGTTTATGCTTGATCAGTTAACTAAGAAGCTGTCCTCTGATGACTCATTAGATAAGAAATATGTTTTAGAAATGGTGAATAACATCCAACAGGTTAGTAACCATTCATTAAAATGTGGCTATGATGCACTGGAGGCTTCATTTAGATCAGCCATGACTGGCACAGTGATAAGAAGGCATGCATGGTTGAAAGAACAGGTCTTGCCGGATCATGTTAAAGCAAAGCTGTTAGATGCTCCTATGGATAAGGCCAGTCTATTTGGTACACCTGCTCAGCAAGTAATGAAGAAAATGGAAGAAAAGGCAAAATCTGTACAAACAGTTAAGGATTTCTTACAGGTTCAGCCCCCAAGGTTTAGCAGGAACTGGCCTGCCAAAAATTGGTCCTTTCCAGACTCCTCTAAATCTCAGAGGCAGGAATAGACGCTCTAGAGGCAGAAATCAATCCAGAGGAGGTGCCTACAGAGGACGACAGTGGCAAGGCAATAACCGAAGCACAGACACAACCACTGCCACTACAACAGGACAATCACAGTGACTTGGCTCTGACACCGCCTACCAGGGAGCAAATAGCAGCACCTTTAGGCGGAAAGTTAGCCTTATTTTCGAAAAATTGGCACTATCACAAAAGACAAGTGGATTTTGCAAACCATAGACCAAGGCTGCAGGTTCCACTTCCACACCTTACCAGTAAAAAGAGGAATGCCAAACCTACCTCCAAATCAAAAAACAGAAGCTCTAAAGCAGATAGCAGAATTAACAAAGATGAGAGCTGTGGAAAGAGTACCAGTAACAGAATAGGGCAAAGGATTCTACTCCAGACTCTCCCTAGTACCAAGAAAAGAGAAGTTGGAGACCTATTCTCGACCTGTCCGTCTTAAACACATACATCATTGTCCCAAAATTCAAAATGCTGACCCTACAGCAACTTCTTCCCATGCTGGGCAAGGAGTGTTGGCTGGTAACTCTAGATCTCAAGGAGGCATACCTGCACGTCCCCATACGACCAAATTGCAGAAGATACCTCAGATTTCTTGCAGGATCAGAGCATTATCAATTCTCAGCATTGCCCTTTGGCTTATCTACTGCGCCCAGAGTATTCACAAAATGCCTGGCATCAGTAATCGCTCACTGCAGGCTACAGGGAATACAAATTTATCCATACCTGGACGACTGCCTGTTACAAGCGGACAACAAAAGCAAACTGACAACAGATCTACAAAGAGTCATTTGCTTACTACAAGCCCTGGGATACATAGTCAATTTACAAAAGTCAAGGCTGATACCATCCCAAACAAGAACATTCTTGGGTGCGGATTTGGACACAGTAAAACAAATGGCATTCCTAACTGCAGAAAAACAAAAGCAACTCTCTTTACTTCTTTCCATTAACAAAGCAGAACAAACTAACAGCAAGAAAAGTACTGCAGGCCTTGGGCTTCATGGCATCATGCATAATCTTGGTTCCACATGCCAGACTGCATATGAGAAAGCTACAGTGGTACCTAAAGAATTTATGGTCTCAACACAGGCACAGCTTAGAAACCGAAATCCCACTAATCCCATGCCTGAAACAGGAGTTCCTATGGTGGGCTCAAGCATGCCAGTCAAACCCAGGCTTACCCTTCCACAACTTTCAAGCAAGCCAAACCATCACAACGGACGCCTCAGACCTAGGCTGGGGGGCGCACATGTTGGACAAATGCATACAAGGATTGTGGACTCAAGACCAGCTGCACCTGCACATAAACCAAAAAGAAATGCTGGCAGTAAAACTAGCAATACAGAAATTCAGACCGTTCCTCAAAGAAGGCCATTTAATGATAAGGACAGACAACACCACAGTCATGTGGTACATCAACAAACAAGGAGGCACTCATTCATACCCCCTATGCAGAATGACTCTGGACCTTTGGAATATGGCTCTGAGCTACAACATCCAGTTACAGGCAATGTTTGTGTCGGGAAAAGAAAACACCCTAGCAGACATGTTAAGCAGAACCACCTCGGATGCTCACGAATGGATGCTACACCCGGACATCTTCAAGGCCATCACAAAGAAATGGGGAATGCCACAAATAGACCTATTCGCATCCCCACTCAATCACCAGCTCAAATTCTGCACAAGGACATGCCACCCACTTGCATGGAAGGTGGACTCTCTTTCCTTCAGTTGGAAAGGCCTGACAGCATATGCATTTCCACCTCTTCCTTTGATGCACAAGGTACTACTGAAAATCAAAGAGGAACGTCCAAGGATAATCCTGATTGCTCCGAATTGGCCAAGACAACACTGGTACCCATTGCTGAGGAGCATGTCTCGGGGGAGAATATGGTCAATACCCCTGATGCCTTTGATGTTAACTCAGAACAACTACAACATCATGCACCCAAACCTAAAAACATTGCAACTGACTGCCTGGAGCATCACATAGCAGCAACTAACCCAGACCTATCCCAAAGGGTTAAAGACATTATCCTTGAAGCCCGCAGACCTTCAACAAGAAGGAACTATGCAGGAAAATGGAAAAGGTTTGTCATTTGGAGTACTGAAAGAGGAAAAGATGTGTCGAACATAGATATTGCTAACATCCTGGAGTACTTGGCAGAGCTTCTACATACAGGCCTGTCTTATTCCTCCATCAAGATACATGCATCAGCTATTTCAGCAGAATACAGCTTGATCCACCTGTCTTTTCATCCTCTACTCAGGCAGTTCCTCAGAGGGATCAAGAATGTAAAACCTCCTAGGAAACCACCATTACCAGCATGGGACTTGAACTTTGTGCTAGAAAAATTGACACTCCCTCCATTTGAACCAGCAGCAACAGCAGATCTTCAACACCTATCATGGAAAACTGCTTTCCTACTGGCAATTACTTCAGCAAGGAGGGTTTCGGAACTACAGGCCTTAATGGCAGTACAACCCTTCCTAATCTTCCACCAAGATAGGGTCTCCATGAGAACTAATCCTACATTTATGCCTAAGGTGGTATCCAGAGTGTCTTTAAACCAGGCAATCCACCTACCTACCTTCTTTCCCAATCCACAGAACAGGGGGAAAGACTGCTGCATACCTTGGATGTACATAGACAGTTACGCTACTACCTGGACAGAACCAAAGGTAACAGAAAAACTGACCAGCTTTTAGTAGCCTATGCAACAGGAAGGGAAGGAAAAGCAATTTCCAAACAGACAATCTCCAAATGGATAGGAAATTGCATAAGATTCTGTTACTCCTACCATGGAAAACCAATTCCACAGAACATAAGACCTCATTCTACAAGGGCTACAGCCACTACCACAGCTTTCTTACGAGGAGTGGCAACCAAGGACATTATTGAGGTGGCTACTTGGACCTCCGTGCATACATTTGCCAAGCATTATAATTTACCTCTATACTCTAGATCCCGAGCAGGGTTTGCCACTGCTGTACTACAAGGGATCCTAACTACACCATAATTTTTCTTCCTCCACCCCTAGTTGGCTATGGTATTCTACCCATTTGTTACAACTGCAGATGCTACCTTGAAGGACATAGTACAGTTTTGTACCTACCATAAATGTAGATGTCCGAACAGGATAGCATCTGCAGTCAGGATTACCCACCCTCCTTCCCCTCTGTGGTACTCCTAGGGTATTTACCCTCCTATTAGCTAGCTGGGGGGGGGGGGTCTCTTATGGTGTATTTGTTTGTATATCTGTACATACATGCTTATTTTTTGTGTTTGCCTTCTACTTTTTTGGAAGCATTGGCATTTATCCAAAATTTAGCTTTCCAAGAGGGCAACTGGCATCTGGGGCAAGAAACACTGAGGAAAATGGCGTCGGCTGATGCCTTTATACCTGAAGACCAGCAGAGATGACGTCGGGTGAAGTGCGACATCAGCCGAAGCCGGACACAGAGTTTGGAATCCGGCCGACCGAAGGGCTGCCTGACGACAGGACAACCCATTTGTTATGACTGCAGATGCTATCCTGTTCGGACATCTACATTTATGGTAGGTACAAAACTGTACTTTCTCAAGCAGCCAAGGTTTTATCTGGACAAGACCAAAGACAGGAGATCCCGTCAGCTTTGTATCTTTTCATGCCAGGGCCCTGGTGAAAGTTGTATCCGATCAGACAATTTTGCATATCCAGGAGGACACTATTTCCTTCTGTTACTCTTTTTCCATGGTAAAGATTTACCCCACACTGTTATAGCACATTGTACTAGAGCAGTGATCTCTTCAGGGGCTTTCCCGATAGGCCTGGATATGGCTACTGCCCTAGAGCAGCCACATGGTCCTCTGGACATACCTTCACCAAGCATTATAAATTGGACAACATCTCCAGAGCCAGGGCAGGATTTGGAAGGGCCATCCTCCTTGGTCTCCTGGAGACTGCTACTTCTTCCTCCACCATTTGGCCTGCTTGAGCTGTGGTATTCTCCCACAAGTGAGTACTGCAACATGAGAATAGACATAGATTAGTTGTGTAAAATCTTACCAAACCATAGATTTCCTTCTCTTCCATGTTGCAGTATTCCTTCCCTCCCTCCTATCCCCCTTTATGACCTTTTCCCTGTCTGGATGACATCATTCCTGATGTCCTTCAAGGATGCATCTGCAGTCCTAACATATGGGTTGTCCTGCCTCAGGCAGCCCTTCGGTCGGCCGGATTCCAAAGTCTGGGTCTGGCCTCGGCTGATGTTTTCCTTAGGCTATTGTCCGACTGGCAGTCAATTCTGAGGTCTGTGCATGCAGACGTCACATTTATGGCCCTGCTTGTGATGTTCCCCTCCCCTTATGGCAACCAGGCTTAAGCTTTGGCATAGGAGCCAGATGTTCAGGTTTTATGAGGAGGATCCCACAAGTGAGAATACTGCAACATGGAAGAGGAGGACATCTATGGTTATAGTAAGATTTTATACAACTGATTTTTCTGTGTTTTACACAATTGCTACTAAGAACAAAAAATATTTTTTTCCTCTGTAGTGTCTTCCTGAACATGACAGTAAGTGGGGTTATATGCTTTACAGTTCACCCAAAGTCAGCAAATGTCCAGTCTTTCTCCATCACTTTTCTTGCAAAACCATATTTCACAATCAGTGCTTTAGTTTGCGATTTATTTAGTGTTGCTGGTCCTGCTGGTAACCCGGATCTCCTAACACCAGACTCTAGTTCAAGTCCAAGGTACTCCTAGTCAACTCTCCTGCTTTTTTTTTTCCCCTGTATCTGGAGCATTTTTCTTTGGAATATTGAAAAAGGCTTCACTGGTAAAGTTTCCTTGAGCTTTGGTAAAAGAATGTGAAGCTGAGTCACCTTCAGTTTGATGGCTCACATTTTGTTGGATAAACTTGTTTCCCCTCTGATTTGTTCTGCATTAAAATAATTATTTGATCCTCCCGGAAAACAAATATTCTAAAGAGAGCTGGATACAACAGCTTGAATTCATGCTTTCCTCTTGATATTCCTTTAAATTGAATCTGTTATGCTTGGTGTACAATAAATAATCATTTTCCACAAAAGCAGTGGAGTCTCCAGTTAATACTTGGCCTTTCTACCACAGTTTTGTCGGGATCCAATCTTGCTGGTATGATTGCCATCTTTATAGCACTTGGCTGATTTCTCATGGCTGGGTTTGCAGTACACACATTATGTGCCCTTTCTATTACACCTTTGGTGGAACACCAGTTCAGTTGCTTATTTGTGATTTCATAAAATTACAGTTAATCTGTTCCTTCTATCAGCCCCCCCCCGCTTCAGCAGAAAATGTCAGGCTCTCTGTCCATTCATTTTCCTAACACTTTTTGAAACTTGTCTTCAAGTCTCATACACAGCAAGCCTTTTCTTCATGTAATCCTCTGATATTTGCAGTGATAAACACTTCATCTGAATAGCTAGCTAAAAATCTGATACTTGATCAACCTTCTGTTTGAGTTGAGTTTATTCCTTCATTTGATTTTTTTTAATCACTTCAATGTACATTTAATTTATTTTTCTCTAAATTACTGGAAGCTGCTCTGGTTGATTTTCTGTCAGGTTTTCCAAATTTCTTCTTTGCTGGAGTCAAGGCAGTGTACTTAATAGCTACAAAGTGAATTTTACCCAAGCT
>NC_056741.1:1401130312-1401132812 GCF_019279795.1 Protopterus annectens | reverse complement strand
CTGTCCTTGAGCCAGTTTGCAATCCATCTAGTGACATAGGGGTTTATATTTAAGCTGGTGAGCTTATCTATAATGCCAGTGAAATTATTGTATAAAGGCTTTTCGAGGTCCAGGTAGGCTGTGTGGACCACCTTCCTTCATCAATGGCCTTGGTGACTGTTTCAAAGAAATCAACCAGGTTTAAAGAGGCAGGATCTGCCCTTAACAGACCGAACTGGTAGGATCCAGTGTCTGTAGGTCCCCAATATCTTTATTTATGAGGTCCATGATGATCCTTTCCATAGCTTTGCAGACCAAGCTAGTCAGGCTTATGGGGCGATAGTTTCAGGATCCGTTGAGGCACCACCTTTATGGAGAGGGACCACTGTTGCTGTATGCACTCTTTGGGTACATATCCTGTAGTAAGGCTGAGATTGAACAGTAGTTTATGTTTGGGTTTAGCTCTTCTTGAGTTCATGTAGGACGGGGACACCGTCTGGTCCCATTGATGCTGTGTTTTTGCTTTGGAGAAGGCGGCTCTTACCTGAGCATCTGAGATGTCAGGGGCAGCACTCTGCTGGGATAGATATTGCCCTTTTGGTGGGGAGGGGGGGGAGAAGTTTCGCTGAACCTGTCAGCTAGGATGTTGGCAATGTCTGTGGGTTCGGTGTATTTTTGTCATTTGGACTAATTCTGAGCATATCTGGGAATTCCCACCCAGGTTCCTAACATAACTAAAGAAAGCCTTGTGATTATCCTTAGTGTCCTGTGCAATTTTCTCTCGAAGCTGGCCTTAGACAAGATTTTATGAGTGCCCGTAGTTTTTGCTAATACTGATCAGTGATGCCTTCCCTTTTGGGATTTTGCTCTATCATGTAGTAGCTTCCTCCTTCTATTGTATAGTTTGTTTATGGCTGGGGTCCACCAGACAGGGCGTCTGCTGCTTGGAGGATTGGGTCTTGGTTTTATATTGGGATTGCATGATCCATGCATTCCTGAAGGTGTTCATAGAATGCGTTTATAAAGAGATTCTGCAGTCTGGGCCATATTTTCCACAGGCCGGGGCTTTGAAAGTTCCACCTCAGTTTTGAGGGTGTGAAATTTGCTTTAAGTTTTCACTGTGGTTTTCTGGGCAGGGGTGGGGTCGGGATGTGAATACCCAGTGAGATTAGTTTATGGTCTGATCTTACCAGTGGGGATACACTTCTGGTCTGGAGCATAGAGTCCCCATGTTGGTGATGATCAGGTCCAGTATGTTTTCCCCTCTTGTGGGAGTGGTAACAAGTTGTTCCATAGCATTTGAGTTTATAAATTCTAGGAACCTTTGGGCTAGGGTGTTGGAGCTAGAGTAATGCTCCCAGTCTATGTTGGGTAGTTGAAGTCGCCAAATAATGGTGTTTGGAGAGACCTTCATATTTTCCAGTGTTCTCAGGAGGCCGAGTGGGGTTCCTGGGTTTGGGAAAGTGGTCTGTAGCAGGCTATAAACTGGAAGGCAGTTTTACCCACTGTTAGTTGCACATGGATAGTCTCTGATGCTTATGCTGTGCCCACCAACCTGGGTGTGGGTATCTTTGTGAATATTGATACTCCCCTCCTTTTGTGGTTCGGTCCAAGTTTTGGGGCGAAAAGCATGGTATAAGGTATAACCTGGTAGTGCTGGGGTGCTCGGGAGCCTTGAACAGGTTTCTGTTACTGCACAGATATCTATGTTCTCCATGCTAAGGAGAGTTGGTCGTGTTGCATCTTGAGGTTTAGACTTCTGGCGTTGAGTAGCATTACTCTTGGTTTCTTATCCTCGTGATACCTATGGGTGGGTTTGTCTTTTTGAGCCTTGCCTAAAAAAAGGCACTATGGGGGCCAACAAGCCTTTGCCAATATCCGAAGCCCAGGGTGACAGGTGCAAGCCATCCCTAGCAAAGCTTGCGTGGCTTGTGACGCATCCCAGGCTGATGAACAGGCATTGGATCCCCTTTGAATGACACCAATACTTAAGCCAATTGTTGAAATTGATCATCTTGTCTTCATATTGTGGCATCATTCTTGCTGAGGGTAAGATGCTACTCAAGGTCAGCGTCATCCCGGCCTGGGCTACATGCTCAGGAAGCTCCTTTATGTCTCTTTTCATGTAGTCCAGGAGGTGCGTCTCAGTGTCATTCACCAGCATGGACAATGACTGAGTCATATTTGTACTTGCCTTGGGTGATCTGAGTGTTTGTGTTATGCGTGGATCCTAAGCACCCGACAGGCAGCTCACCGTGACCTTCTCCTTGTTCCAGCCTGGTGGGCGGGGCGTCAGTGTGCCTGAACCCGATAGTCATCTATAACAAGTGTATCAGGTGTGTTGTTGGTCTTAAGGAGCTGTGACTGTTTGCTTTACACACTGGCTGTGAGCTGTATGTTGCAATGTTTTATTTTGGGGTAAGCGACTGCTTGCAGGTGTCTATTTTAGAGGTCTCTCTCTGCTGTAGAGCAGATCTTGTTAGGAGCCTCCAGTATGTTTTGTGTGATTGTTTGGTTTGCT